>NC_052672.1:6285338-6592165 GCF_016802725.1 Solenopsis invicta
ACAATTTACATTAATCTTCTTCATACGAAGACCTCAATGTCATTATGTTTTGATGTCTCGCCCCTGACGTCTCATCGCGTCCAAGAAGTTTCTTTGCACGCGAGAAGATATCAAAAAATGCTTATTGGAAAGAAATTAGAATCAACGAAGTCCTTTCGCGTTGGTCGCGGACCAATAATACCTTCCGAAGAATAGTAAATGATCATTGTGACGAAGACATTTGTCGATTCGTGATAATTTAACGTGATATTCGTTGATGCATTTTTTTTTATTAATTGTTAGATTGACAGGCGAGATAATCACAAAATGCAAAAATCTATTTATGCACGCGAGACTCGCTCGCGTCACAGTATATAATTTATTGGAAAGAAAAATATGAATGTAATGTGAACTGACCGGAACGATACGTCATAATCCTAAAATACTGGGGCTGTTATTGATACGTCATTAAAACGTTAAAACATATCGTCGCAATCGATATTCAGTTATTGTCCGATATTTACATTCCCTATTTTTGTCCCTACAAACTTTGTTAACTTTATGAAAAGATCACATATCCGCGTGATAACAAATAACGTCGCTAAATAAATGACAGAAAATTAAACGCTTTGTTACGTTTGCGTCATAAAAAAGATTAAATTTGTTTGTTAATGCGTTACATCTTTTGTGATATCAAATTTATATTTAATTATTTTAATTGTTTGATATCATAACAATATAATTCATGTTTATTACGTAGAGGGACTCTTCTCACATGTATCCTGAATCAAATAAATTTACCTCTGTCACTACTCATAATTGCCATAATCTACTAAATGTGTGTATAAACGTGTTCAAATAATTACATGAAATGACACGATTGTTAATCGCGATAACAAAGAAACACGAAAAAGGTGTCAACAATGGGTACGAGAAGTTGCCAAATTTCCGTCGCTGTTATCGAACCCGTAAAACACGGTTCGTGATCAGTAATACATTAAACGTGGCGAAAGTCGTTATTCATGCTGGCTTCATATAAGCGATAGCACGGCGCTTCTTCCGCTAATCGTTTTTCATCCGGTCTCCTTGGATGCTATCTCCTTGTAGAAATATTTTCAAGTGACTTATTACCACTTCAGGAAATTGTAGAATGACACTGTGGAACCTTTACTAATGGTAAATGCAAATTATACGTTGCATTATCCCCTCATTCATTGCAATTTGCGAAACGGGAAGTGGAGAGAAATTAAACTCAGAAAAATCTCATCTGGATTGGAAAATAATACATGTGCGCTCGTAATAATAATCTCCATTTGTTCCAAAGGTAAATAACATAAATCATCCTTCTGCGGGATCGCAATTATAATAAACATCAACAATTAATATCGTGCCTGGGAAACAACCGCGAAATGTTAGGAATTATTCGCAAAATTACTTGTAATTGAATACCGCACGAATAGTATGCGAGAGAAATATCATTTATTACGCAAGCGAATGGGATAATTGTTTGCGATAGCCATATTTACAATACCATGACCGTCCCTAAGTTACACAGTAACCAGATGTTGCAGATCGCCACTGCCGGGCCAACTATCTAACTAAACTTTGCTCGGGCCGGGGCTTTTCCTAACTCTCGCGTGAAATGAGCGTTATAAATCGCGAAGAGTTTACTATCCCCCCCTCCCCCTCCCCCCTCTCTCTCCGACATATTGTCAACGGGAAAGTCGAACTTGGTGTTTTCAAAAAAATGCGATATGCTGTGTCATGATACATTGTTATGTCGAATATCCTAATAAATCTTGACACCACGAGTTTCCCCACTGATGTTCAGCTGTTGAAACAATTCGACGCTACCCTTTTCGATTTCATTACAAGAAAGATTTTACGAAATTGAACTGAGAGATAAAAATTATTGCGCAATTACCGCAATTTAAGTGTAATTTATAATCATTTTCAGTATATTTATAATATATAAAGTGTATATTTATAGTTGTTTTATTCGTGCAAATTACAGCTATTAATATTATTAGATGATAGGTGAGTTGTGGAATATCATTTTGTTTTCCGACAATAACTCGGTAAATATTAACGCGACACAGTTCCAACCAACGCTAGTTTAGCCATAGAGTTTTCAAAAATAGATAGGCTGAACCTATCAAAAGTTCTGTTACTTACAAAACTGAAATTCGGTTTTTATAAAAACACAGCGAACACTAATGATGTAACCGTCCTACAACGCCTAATTAGACTGTAACGAAGTAATTTTAACGGTTGCTCTTAAAATTCAATTAATTATGATATAAAAATCACAAAAGATTTGTTATACTCGTATAAAACATTGTTCCCAAATTATATAGTAGTCACGAATTACGTCGACTCGGACGCATATGAAACACTTTTCTCTCAGCGTGAAAAAGAAGAAACTTCCAAATCCACATAACGAGGATGGGATTTAAGATGTTTCTATTGAATTGATACAAGTATTACGTTTCTTGAAATATATCGCATTACGTTGCATTCTTACCGTTCTCACAGTAATCAAAGTCTACATTCATTCATGTCATACGATTTGAATAGATGGGATATAGTTATTTTTATGTTATACCTTATAAATTGCGTTATGAGAGAACACACGAAATAAGATATATGCAAACGATGTGTTGCAGACATTTTAAAGTATTCCGTAGAAAAGACGTGTACTGACGGATGCCTCAATTTCCGAGATTGACGTAGCGTGTACGATTTTTGATAAATGGAGAACGCTAACGGCTATAGGCATTTCCTATCTGTCACACGGAATCTGAGTTGACGGTAGCTTTTAATAATCCGCAAAGCGGTCTTTCCTATATGCCATTCGGGAAGAACGGCTGTTGCCTTGCTACTTGTAACTGCAAGTCATCTCTGTGCGTGCGCAAAATAAGAACAACGCAATACTGTAAAAATAATATTGACGTTAAATTTAATAATTTATTAAAGCAAATTCAATTTGAAATGTACAAAAAAATTTCGATTAAATTTTGAGAGAACGTTACAATATAAAAACAGCAATTTGATGATATAATCTTTCCAAAGTAAGAGCCTTTTTATTGCAAGAAATATTTTATTTTGTAGTTAATAAATGCACGTAGCAGATATTATTAATATTTCTGATTTTATTAATATTAGAATATTTTCAGGCCATGTATAGATATTTTAATCAACTGGAGGAACCTTTAAAATGTAATTAAAAAATGTATGTGCACACCGAGGGAAAATTGATATAAATTTTCTAAATATGGCATGCCACACATATTATATAATATTGTTCAATATTATAATATTTATGCACGCGCTTTTCTTTTTTGTGCGCGAGACATAAAAGCGCAAGTTATCAAAAGAATTGCCACAGGCAACACGTGTTTCAGTGGCGACTATGCAACGCGAGAGCGCGTTATGCACGTCTACGTGTAGCAATCTCCAAATTTTATCACCGGAAAGTATTCGTCTCTGTCATCTAATGGCAAGTCAATAAACTATTCATATTGCTCTTAAAGGAAATAAAAGTGACCCGCTGCAAATTCGGGGCAAAAGATAAAGCTTCGTCAAGCTGTCGCTTTGTACCGAGACATTTTACTGAGAGATTCAGAAGAATACAGCAGAGAGAAAGAGAGAGAGCAGCGAAGACACGTTAGATTAACCCACTTCAACGTGCGTCCTTGGTTTTCCCTTTAATAAATGACATTAGAATTTACAATAAGAAGATAAAAATACAATGGAGGATTGTGCTGAAGAATAATTAAAAAATCCACGATTATGAAAACACGTGACCGCAAAATTAATGGTTGGAGTCAAGACGGGTGTTGTTTCTACGTAAAAATAAGTCGCTATTGGAGAACCAATTAATCACGTAGGATATTTGTAACGCGCGTGAAAGATAAGCTGCAAGAAGTTTATTTTGATAAATGTCTCTTGACGAACAGTTACAAAAAGGAGATAAGACATGTAGTATACACAATGTCAATCATGAGTCGTGGTTAACACGATATTTACTAAAAAAAAAAAAATTGTATTCCTTCGTTAAAGAATTTATTTCCTTTTCGTAAATCCATTTTTTTTTTTTTTTTAAATAAGTA
Source organism: Solenopsis invicta (assembly GCF_016802725.1). NCBI lineage: Eukaryota > Metazoa > Arthropoda > Insecta > Hymenoptera > Formicidae > Solenopsis > Solenopsis invicta. The sequence continues at coordinate 6,289,430 of NC_052672.1, forward strand.
GTGAAACTGTCAAAGTTAACAATACTCGCCGAATTGTGAGGAAACAAGGTAAACGAACTTTGTAATTGCGCAATTCAAATAATTATTCTTCCAGCGAGCAAATTACGTTTACGTTACAACCCCCTTGCACACCGTTTCGAGATGCAAAATTAATGGCTCCAGCAGATTGGGCCATAAATTCGTTTCGACATACGTCGTCCCCTCGATGATCTCGCTAAAAAGTGCAATCCTCCAAAACGCTCGCGACACAGTTTCGCCCGCCGGCGTACCGACATTGTCGGGGACGTAAGTTTTTCTCGTTTCGCCTAGTAAGCGATATCTAAACCGAGCGTCGGCCCAGATTCGCGTCGGAGAATACGAAATACGGCGCAATTGTCGTGCACTGAACGTTTCTAAAGAATTGCTTGGATGAGAAGAAGGAGGCGAAGAGATAAAAGGAAGACGCGAGTGCGATTAACAGCGAAATGCATGTACAAAATAGGTAGTAAGTTTCATATCGGCTAAAAGGTGGGTCTTTGAAAGACCGATAATAAATTGTCCGTGACAGTGGATGTGGCATCACGTTGCAGATGACATCGACCCACATGTTACCGCGGCAAATCGATTTTCCGAAAGCACTGCCCTGTCAAATTGCGCGAACGACACACCGGTGCATTTAACTCTCTCGCATATGATCGATGAACGCATTCGGACGCGTCGCGTAAACGCGACCGAAACCACGATGCCACGGGAGCTTTCGATCGGACCATCGTAACTGAACGCGCGACACGGTAATAGAGATTAAAATAAAAAAGAAAAAAAAGCAGATTATTTCGTTGAGAAGTGACATTAATTAAAATGCGTGTCAACGTTCGAGCGTTTGCGAGGATTTTATTCCAGAAATTCAAACGCTCGTTCAGTAGTAATGTGTATCGTAATAACGCACCGACAACGTCCGCGATAAAGGGACAAACGTAGCTCCTATTGACGGAACATTACGTGCATTATAAATTTTTGTAAATTCTCCTAACGATACCACTTATTTAACCTATTAAGTCCCAAGAGAGTGTTACGTACTTTTCTCTTTTGCATCTTTATAATTCGGGCCCTAATTAAAATTTTTAGACAATTAGTATTTAGAGCTTGTCATATCACTAGCGAGCAAACATCTCTTTCATAATAATATCGCTTATAGGAACTACAAGCGCCGCTAATATTGATTATATGGCAATTTTTATTTAGAAAGAATTACTTTTTCCGAAAATCTAAGCAATGGGAAGAAAACTGTAAGAAAGATATGAAGGTTGAAAGTGGAGGTAAAAAGAAATAAGGGACGCTTGCCTTTTTACTGACAAATATTCAACAAATAAATGATTTTTCGTATATCTTTATATAGAGTGTTTTTAGAATATATTGATATAAATTTTGTTAAATTACTGAAATAATCGAGGATCCCTTACCATTTTTATTGTCCCTTGCAATCTTTTTATATCTTTTTTCTAGATGTCGCACCTCATCGCCGATCTGATTTTTAGGAAAAGCTCCTCTTTTTACATCTAAAATGCGATCTAAGAATTTCCTTCTTGATCCAAATTACAAGAATTTAAAACAGAAAAGCGCGTAGAGACCTTCTGAGATTGAACATGCATTTTATCTTTTAGAAAACTTTATTGCTCGTAAAATACAACCGTAACAAAATTGTTATATTATACTTGTTATTTTAATTATTATGTTATTCGTTTTCTTATTTATTTTTCTATTTTATTTTACGTGGAACGTACGATCTACTTTATTTACCAGCTTACGACCGCACAGATATCGTGTTTTTCATTACATTTTTACGGATTTATATTTTACGATATATTTTTATATCTTACGGCCCGGTTGTAAAATCGCGTAGTGTCCCAATTAACAAACGCATCGACATTAAAACTACGGCCACTGAAAAAAAAAAATGTATATGTATATCGCGCTTGGAATTATCCGATTTACAGAAATTTTAAAATCTGTCAATTGCGCGTGTTCTATGAATGCACCAGTCGTGACGGAAAATGTACAGCCGGCGTATATGTTGCCGGCGTGCGACATACTGACAAGTGCACGCGCGCGTATATGTTGCAAGTGCATTGTTACACTTTTCTCGTTACGACACAATTTCGTCCGAATTCACGAAAAGCGGGCCGCGCGTAACCAGCTGCTGTCCCCAGCCGCCTTCTATAAATCTAGATTAGACTTTATTAGTTTTCAAAGGCGAATTTATATATATTCCTCTCTCCCAAAAAGAAAAACGAAGAGAGAGGCCGCCGGTTGACATCTGGTGTTATATCATTCCGTCGCAACATCGCCCTCGAAAGAAAAAAAGGAAAAACAAAGGGGAAAGAAGGAATGAGGGAACGTTAAACTCCTCTCTTTAATCCCGTGCGCGTTTGTCGGTCGACGCTCCCTGCCCGACGTTTCTCTAGGCGGAAGTAATCGGAAACGTGTCATTAAAATGACATGACCCGCTCCGAAGACAATGTCGATGGGCCGGAGGGGAGGGGAGAGGAGAAAAGGAAGATATCCTCTTAGAAGAGAAGCAGCCGGGAACAAGACTTTTAAGTCCTCCGGGGGACAGCGGGGGAGGCGCGCAAGAGGGAGCGAACAGTGTAACAACTTGGGGGAAAGTTATTCCGCCGGTGCCGGAGAACCTCTAATGAACTTCGAACTTTAATGACGGGGGCTGCTAAATCCCCATCTCGCTTCCGTTACGGACGCGCGCGATCAGCCGTGTCTAGGCGCGAACGTAAAAATTGACGTATCGTTTTAAGATCGACCGTAATTCGAGGCACTTGCCCTTAAAGGCATTTGAAGACGCTCGTAAGTAATTTTTTAAACTTGACGAGACTCGTGCTTGACATTTAAAGGAATCCTCTGAGTTAGTTAACCCCAGAGCGCTATATCGTATTCAAATTTACAGCCCGCAGATTGAATCTGAGTGCGCTTACTTCTTTCGTTTGAATTAATTTATTTATCAATCATTACATTATTTGTGTTTATAAAAGTCTCTTATGAATATTACTAAATTGTTGTAAACAAATATTATTAAATTATATTCTAAATAAATAATATTCAATGACAAGTGCATTCCAGGAATTATGTAGAAATAGAAAGGACAATGATCTAAATGTAATTAATTTGTAAAAAAAAGAAAAAATTGAAAATCGGAGATTTTTATAATGTACAAGTGCAACAACAACATAATATTTACACTTAATGGCACTTAATGTATTTGAGAAGATTAAAATTCGTAAAACACGTTTATAATACGTATTCCGCTCATTTATATCATTTTTAATAACATCTTTAAATATGAATGAAATTAGTGTTGCCGATATATCGTTAACAGCGTTAGTACAGTGATGACGTCAATGGCGGAGGGATCCTGCAAAACAAACGCTACGACCATGGCCCGATTACACCGCTGGAGTCCATTTAGTCGAGTTCTATTTTACATCAAAACGGCTTTACACGTGCGCACTCATGATCCACTCTTAACTCAAAATTGACAAAAAAACCATGTAAAATCTCTTTCCGGGGGAGGGAGAGAGGGAGAGAAAAAAACCGTCCAATTGTTGCGTCGCGGTTGCGCGCCGACGGCGTGATTAGTTTTATCAATTAACGATCTCGCGGCGCGCAATCTCGGCGGATTTTTTTTCACGCGAATTTCACGAGCCGCATCCGTAACGAGATATACACGCCGCTAGTTCGATTGCGACGAGACGGCGGCGAGATCGCGGGCGAGAAATTGTCGCCTGTAATTCGCATCGCGCGCGTTGAGCTAATTCAAATTTTTCCTGCGCGCTAATTAAAATTCCCGCTGACTGACACTCTTCCGCGTGCAGTTTTCTATTCCACGGTTACAGATTATTTCATCTTAATTCCAAGCTATCAAATAAACGTTACAAATCGTACATCGTGCCCGAAAAATGACTAGACCTGCACAAAAAATGTATGAAGAGAAAGTGCAGCAAAATGTATATATAATTTATAAGAAGAAATACTTTTCATAATTCTCACATTTCGCAACGATGTCATTATTTATATTTCTTACATTACATTAATTTTTTTAATGGAAAAGTCAACAGTTGATAAACAATGATAAGAGAGTTGAAATTAGACCGCGTGTGCGTGAATAACACAAGAAAGAAAAGAAATGCCACGTTTCGGTGAAATACTTTTTTTCAAAATTATTTTTCAGTTTCATGAACTGCGTGCCAATACGATTCGTCGAACTTGAAACGCAATCATAAATTGAAACGGGAAGTAATATCTCAAATGAAATTGATCAATTTTAATAATGATTCTGCAAGCATCTTGAAACGCTGTAAAGAATTTTATCGCGAAGAATATCACCCAGCCGGGATAAAATTTAATAATTTTATTAGAATAAGCTTATATATACAGGAATATTCCACTGCGTATTATTATTTCGCGATCCTTTATTTTTCATCGTGTTTAATTATTAAATTACAATATTTTACGTTAAGAAATATTCGCGTACGCTTGTGAGGAAACCGACACAGATCTGTCACAGATTTTATTCAATTCTGATACATTCCCATTCTGCAGTTGTCTCGCGCCCGCGGGCGAATTGAGCCGGATACGAATTGAACAATGCGCTGCGCCTGCGAGAAAATGCGTCAGCGTGAAAGCGCGAAAGTGTGGCCGGGGCAAAATGAGTGCGCGGCAAAGTTTTACGCGCGAGGCTTGAAAGATTTCCGCGCGACACGCCGGAAAATTTAACCGCGAGTTCGCGGGAACGACGGAAGAGTACGATAAGTCATATTTCCGGTATATCTCCTGGGTGGCATTCACGTGTCGTGGACGGCGCCGTTATCGCGTCGCCGCGCGCTTCGCCACTTTTATTTCTTGCCGCTTTTATTGGCGGAAGTGTCGGGCGCCCGCAAAATTCATTCCCATATGATTTGCGCGGACGGAACGTAAAACCTTGCAACGGCAATCTTAAATATACAAGCGGGCGCGGATGCTGCGCAGCGGGTGGTAGTATATTTTCTCACGTTTAGAATCCCGGCCGCGCGTCTATTCGGGGTGGAAGCGCGTTAATATTCTAACAAATGGATTAAGTGGCAGATTTGCATAATACAGCGCTGCATTTTATGTTCCCGTTGGAATAAAATCAGTTTTATTCCGCAGACAGTGAAAGAATTATGATCGGTTGATAGAAGATCGCGAACGTTGAGTATTTTTAGAGCTCACTTTTAAATGCACAGCTTAAAAATCGAGATTTCGTTCCAAGTTTCATGTGCCATCTGTGTGTTTAATTTCATGCTAGAAGATTAATAATTGTAAAAATTTACGAAAGAATTAACAAGCTCATACGATTCGAAATCTAAAATTGTAAAATGAGAGAGGGCTGAGGTTGAACAAGAAAGGCAGAGCTAATTTGTAGTTTTGCAAATGTATATTCGTCAAATATCGGTAATTATCAATGATATTAAACGATATTACAAACGTGTCGATTCCGAATGAGGTCATCTTCAGTGTGTTTAAATCATAAATTTCAATCGAGTGAACAATAATGGAGGCTAATGGTGTTACAATATAGGTATATTGATCGCAAAGATTAAAATCGCATGCAAATAATAGCAGAGATTTTCTCACCGAAAGTCCGAAAACTCCCTTGTTAAAATTCCCGTAGTTGATGGTTGCACAATTGGATGTCTTTACATAATCACGATGTACACGCTGATATAAAATGGAAGATGCATTGTTCTCTTGCTCTTGGATTCATTGTTAAAATATTGTACTGTCAAATCAGACAAATGGAATCCAGAATAATGGAATTTGTAAGAATTTGAAAAACTATTTAAAAAGTGATGAGAACATTCTTTTTTTTTTACATAACTATGAGTACAAATGCAATTTTTCATTTATATTCAATTTATAAATTTTATTTTATAATATTAATCTTTGAATTAAAAATTCTTAATAACTTTTTTTATTTCTTGAACATATCGCAACGTACACAGAGCAGTCGATATTAAAAAAAAAAATGTAAGCAATGCGTTCTCAAAATTAATAATTAACCGTCTTTCTCTCGGAAAAATGATACAATATTATATTACATTTTCTCCTTTGAGGCAAGAAACTTCTGAAAATGTAGGAAATCTTTTTAAAGATTCTTCTCAAAGCCATCACAAATTTATTAATACATTCTTTATCCACTGCGGGCACGTATAATTCGTTTTTTTTTTTTTTTAATTAATTTACGGCAAGATGTATCGCCGCCGCGCCGCATAAATAAAAAAAAAAGAAACGCAATATCTTCGTGCTGCATTTATTTATTTCAATGTTAGTGAAAGACACGCAATACGATCGTTCGTTGAAATACGGCGGCGTGCGCTGTGCGTGCGCAGAAACCGATATTTACACGAAACTGACGTCTCGTAATTATCGTTAAAAAATTATCGGTTAAACGCTCACCAAATTAAATAGCAGCTCGACGCATTATAATGCACCGTCGACAGAGCGATTAATAACGGGGAATTGTAAGTAATGACGACGGCCCATTTCTCCGAAGCTACGGTTGATAAAGTTTCGCAGTATTCTCCGGCGGTGTGCCGTGCGGAAGGACGGAGCTCTTCCCAAGATTAAAAATCTCACACTACGCGAAGCCGTGGTATATACTTTACATCGCTTTACACGAAATAGAGGACGCAGCGCGCGCGAGAGAGAGAGAGAGAGAGAGAGAGAGAGAGAGAGAGAGAGAGAGAGAGAGAGAGAGAGCGAGCGAGTGGTGTCTCTCTAACGCCAGAGAAAACATCTCTCCCGTTCGCTACCCTGTGACGCGTTCTCCATTCGTTATATTCAATTGGATCGGGTCGGTGTTGTCGCACAGACCGTTCGAGTGTGACCCGAGGGTTTCGAGGATCTCAGTTTAGAATGCACAAGTAGGTGAAACGAGACAGGTGAAGTGCCTTTCCCGTTTAGAGACACCGGATTTGCGAACTGAAAAAAGGATATTATTCGATTTGTGCAGCAGCGAGATAAATTCGCGCTGCTGAATGCGAAAAAATAATTAATTCATGAGTGTCTCTCTCACGAATGGAGTTCCTCTTAAAAGATTTATGGTCAGGGATGAAAGTCGAAGAGCATAATAATGTAGGACAGGAGGATATTATTTATGGAAGGATAGGCAGGAGCACGGGCGAGCGAAATGTAATGTAGCGGAACGTAAAAAAAAAAAACAGAATAAATATTTAGCTCCACTAAATAACATTAATTTAAAGTGGTTTTCTTTTTTCAACTCTTATTTAAATTTCTATAAACTATTACAGTAATAAAACTGAAGAAAGAAATATATAGAGAGGGAATCGAAAAAATAAAAAAAAAAGCAGTAAAAATACTTACGATAATAGTACTTTATATAGCAAGAAGTTCGAATTATCCTGTCAAGAGATAGAAATGAAATCGGGATACGAAAGATTCAATTTGCAGGCGGAACGCCTCACTCTGTACAATCCCCCGTATCCGGCAAATGATCGAAGCGGATGGAAAAAGACCTCGGCTCCTCTCCCGCTAATTAAGTTACGAGATGCGCTTCTGGCCAGCCGGCCGCTCTCCCCCCCTTCGCTCTTCCCCCCCGCACCGAAACCGGAAACGAGCTGCCGCGGATTATTTCCGCGAGGGCGAAATGTAGGGCGAAGCCCCGATAATTAACGCGCGCGAGTCGGTTACGGCGAGCCATGTCTCCGAAATATACATCAATCAACGGCGACTGTTAACTTATTAGGATAAAGATTACGTCACGAGGTCGCGTCGTTGCGGTGACTCGCTGGCACACGTGGTAATGACACGATGTCCGGCTTTGTGTATTTTCAACAGGAGTTGAAGCGGCCCTCGGTGATCCTCGTAGAAAGAAAATTAATGATGACGCGCGCGAGCGCGGTTGAAGATAAAATATTCCTCTCTATCTGTCCCCGTAACGTAACATCGCCGTCTAGCTCTCCTATAATTTTAGATTGCTCGGTTTAGTCTGCAAACGCTGCACGACTGCTTCCGACGACGCGACCGTGAGTGCAAATTCAATCGTCACGTGCGACGGAGATCGTCGCGGTAAAATTTCCGGAAAAATTCCCGCGCTTCCGCCCCGACTTCGTTTCTCCCTCGTGAAAACGGGCTGTCCCGCGAATGCAAAAAGCCGTCGCGTCTGAATTATTCCTCGCCTTATGAAGAGCGATTTAAGGTCGAAAAAAAGGTGCGGAGGTTTGACTGAAAATAGTAAAAATAGTCACGTATCGTAACAACTAAGACCGGATACAGTGAGATATTTACGCCTTGCCGTCGTCGTCGTCGTCGTCGTCGTCGTCGTCGTCATCGTCGTCGTTCTCAGAAATGGCGACGAGTAAAGCGGTAACTGGTAAATTGTGGACGATGGAATAATTCCTTTTTACGGGAAAAATCATTTTCATGCAGCGCGAAAATGAATTTCTCCCTTCAACGTAAGACAGATAATCTGCAAAAGCAGTCTCCGCAGTTGTAAAAAGAATTCGTGCAATTACTTCTCTCCCGGGAATCTGGCCGGTTAAAATGTAAATTAGTCGTGCCGTCCGCGTGCAATCCGCGAATTGCTCGATTTCGCCCTTTAAAGAGAACGCTTAGGACCGATCGACCCGCTGTAAAAGCGGACGGGTAATCGCGAGTACTTGCAACCGCTCCTCTGTAAGTGCGGGCGGACCTCTCGAATACATGTATTCAACAAGTTCCCGTATTTCTCGCTACGGCAACAACGGCAGCGTCAATGTAGCCGCTGGTCGGGGGTTACAGCGTTACGTGGATTAGCGAGAGATTTATGCCCAGTCAGATTAATACCAAAAGCTGCCCGGAACGGATAAGCTTTGCACCTCCACGTCACGGGAGATACTTCAACCGAGATACATTTGTACCGCGTTGCACGCGGAAAAACTGGATTTCAAAGCGTGAAAAAGGTTCGGGCAGTTTATTTTCCGCGTACCCAAAAATTTGCTGCGCGCTTTTCGCGGCGCGTGTCAAAAATGTTTTCGACGTTGACATCGTCCGTGTCCATCATTTATTACAGACCGTAATAGTGTTATTCGTATGTAAAAGTCGAATGTTCCATTATCTTTTTTATAACTACAATACAAGGGTACATATAGTTGTAAAAAGATATATGCGCGAGTGTATGATGAAAGAAATATATCAGCCATACATTGTAATAGGTTACATTTACATATTTTACAGCACGCCAAAAGAACATTATTTTTTATAACATGTGCAAATCCTGTGGCTCGTTTAAAGAGATAGTCTAATTCAGAGTAACAGTTTGCATATTTTTAGAAATTTTTGTAAAAAAAACTGCTACAAATATTCTGCACTTTTATACATCTTCTTGTACATATTTAATCAATATTTATAAGTTTTGATTCAATATTTATTAAATATTTATATTAAATAAAAAAAAAACATTTTTCAAATTGTTTAGAACTTATAGTTTCTCGGTACTGAAGCTATCGACTTTAATTTTTGTGTGGGGGAAGGTGAGACAAGATAGGGTGGCAGGGTAAGAAGACGAGGTATTTTTTGTATCGTACGATTCTAATGCACGAATCACAATCGAGCATTATGTAGCCCCTCGGTTGTTGAAAATTACCCATGAGTCAACAAAGTTGGCAGCTGTTTTATTGAGTTAGAACATAATTTATATTTTTTTTGTGATTTTCTTATGATTTTATTACTTATTCATTTGTAACATTAGTATTAAATTGTAGTATATTTTTAAAGTGTATTCTATTTTGCTCACAGGGATACCTTACACGTAGGACAAGACTGGGAGAAATGACTTTTCTTATTTTTTTAAAAATACAGTTTATAATTCTCTGAATATTTTATTTAATGATATTAAAAGTTCTATCGAAAGATTGATATCCAAAAAATATTTAAAAAGTAAAGATAATAATTTTGTTGATTATGAGAACCTAGCTTTTATTCATTATCAAATTTGATCTACTACGTCTTGTCTAACCTTTCTCTATATACTCGTACAAGAGAAATGTCTGTTTATCGCCCGAATTAGGATTTTATTGCGATATTCATAAATTAATAATCTTTTTATACACGTTAAATAGAATTTTCTTAAAAAATTGGTACTTATTCTTTAAAACTTTGTCATTTTAATAATTTGCAATGTTTTTTCGTTAATTCTAGTTTCAGATGGTAAACAGACATGCATTTTACAAAAGTTGAAGTAGATAGCTTCAGCAGTTTCTGGGAAGCTTGTTTCTGGAAAAATATGTTTATTTTTAAATTCATGTAACATAAAAGCTAATAAATATTTAGTTATATCAAAATTGGTAAATATTTATTAAATACATGCAAGTAGATGTATAAAAGTGTAGAAAAATATGAGAGGCAGTTATCTTTCAAAAACTTTTCAAAACTAAGCAAATTTTTTCGCGCTTTAGAATAGAATGCTCCTTTAATACAAGAATTCAAAAAGTCGCGATTCATTGGGTCACAAGCTGATTTCTGGTGGGCCGTAAAAAACTTTTCAACGACGACAGGAATCAGAATCACATTTCGAAATGAACTACAGATATGAAATTCCTTACGCATGAAGAAGATATTGCTGTCAAAGATGACATAAACAGAAATAGGAAGTAAATATTACACTTTCTTCACACCTTCATATTTAATTATTTATTTGATAAATATAGATTTATAAAATTATGTTGAATGAAAAATTAAAAAGTAGGAGAAATGTAATGATTAAATAATAAATTTATACTCCCCTCGCGTTTTCATATCTATTAAAATTAAATGATTTAATTGCAATTCATACAAATTTGGGGAACCCTTAATTACATTCAAGAATACGTGTCAGAGTAAATTTTTTCCCGTGCACGCAAAGTTAATGAGGAAGCAGCGTGGGAATGTTGATATAGTGTAAACTTTTGCATCTAACGAGATCACGCAGCGGTTATTGGCTTATCCCTTTGACTCCGCTATTACTTATTAACTGCAAGCGGAATTCCCTGCACGCAGTGCCTCCGGCGAGGATGAACGTGGCGAAGGGATCGGTAGAAAGTCAAATATAATATCAATCTAGTGTGAACGATTCGATCGTTAATCTACCTAGACGATATTGACTATCGTATCCAGCTTCGCGCTGGAAAACCATACGCCGCGCACAAAAGGTACGTGTGTGACCCTTATACATAGGCGAACAGCTGCGAGATAATACATATTGACATTAGAAGATACCGGGCCACTTCTCTACGACGTTAGAATATTGAATTTTGCGGGAATTGAGAGATCATGTAACCGAAGTTGCTCTAATCGAAAGTTTCGCGCGGCGCGCGATTTAATGCGGGAAACGATAATCGCATAATTTTCTATCCGCCATCAGCGGAACAACGCGGAACGCGCGGAAAATATTCGCCGGCGGATCGTCGAAATAATCCTAAAAATATATAGCAGTTGTGCATGGCATTTCATTGTTTGCCAAAGTGTATTGAATCGGGTTATTTGCGTAAACCGGATTTAAGCCGATCGCTGTTTGCAATGGCGAAATTCATTCGCGCGCTGCAATTAATTCCGCATTGAAATATCAAGACTACGACGTGCATTAAAACATAAATGGCGACACAAGGAATGGAGAGAATCGCCACGTAATAATTATGTCAAATTTAATAAAAAGGGTATCTGTAATTTGAATTTGGTTGCGGTGCCATTTAGCGTTTAACTATTAGCAACGAAATGTGTCAACGAGCAGCCTTTTTCTTTTTTTTCCAATTGCACACGTCGGATAAGCCATACTGACAATTGACAATTTGATCAATTTCCCTTCCGCATCGCTAATAAAATCCGTCAATTCCCATCAATGCAACGTTCACTATGCTCCGGGATGCCGTCATCATAGCACAATGACGCGCGGCGGTGCGTTGTAAACAACAATTACCAATCCCGTTGCCCCTCTACCCGCGGCATTGACATCCAAACAACATTAAATACAGTACGCATCGCAGATAATTACATGACCGCCATTATAGCGTGAGGTCGCTCCGAAAGTATCTTCGGTTTGCTGCTACATTGGCGACAATTGAGTCAATCGCCATAAAATCGCGCGCGGAGACGTGATGGGAAATTTTAAAGCGGTACCGCGTTTCATGTGATCATAAGACTTATAATATCAAATGATGACTGGCACATTCGTGCTCCCGTCGAAATAGTCAATTACTTTTTATCGTCATACAGATCTAAAATAGAACTAAAATTTGAAACGTAGACGAAAAGAGTAGTGTCGTTAAAGTGTTTAAAAATCTTGATTTAACAATTTAAAATAAGACTCTAATAATTAGCAAACGCAATATAATACGGGTAAGTTAGAGTCGGCGCGGTTGGCGCAGAGAATATAAATTATTCTTCTAAAATTTCGTTCTCCAGAACGTATGTACTCTGTGTATTATATTATGGTTATTTAAGAATTTAGCTGGATATAGATCTGTAAAAATAATCTTTGTTAGACGATCAAAAGAATTATGTAGAACGCTCAAACTGAATGCTAGAATGTCAAAACTTTTTGCGACATTGCTCATTATGTTTGAAAGCTCTTTGAAAATGATTTTGATCGTTCGATACAGTTATTTTCAAATATGTGTTTAGCTAAACTTCAAGATACTTTGTAAAACCGTTCTTCCCGTGTAGAAAATGCGATTTCGATCGTTTCAAGAAAACATCAAAATTTTGAACTTTTGAACCAAATCGAAAAAACTTGCCTCAGGGCAGTGTCCTGAACTCGACAATGTCAGTATCCTTGTAACGCCAATAAACATAGTGAAAGAAGGTTTTGCTGAAGTATCTAAAATTTACTAGATCCAGATCTGAAAATAATTTCATTGACTCATCAAAATGATAACATAATTATCTCGAAAATCCAACAAAATTATTCAGATCTGTATCTTTCGAAATGGCAAGCTGAAGTTATTTGTCGTCATTCTGACGTCAAAATGTCGTCAATCACGTTATTATGATGTTAAAGTGACGACAAATAACGTCAGCCTGCTGCCTGGGAACTAAATTTTTAGATACTTCAATAAAACCGTTTTTTTTCTGTAGAAATGTGATTTTGATCATTTTCAGACAATATCAAAATTTTGAGTTTGTGGTCCGTATAAAGAAGACTTGTTCAGTACAAAAAAAAAAAATTTTATTGCAACGTTTAAAAATTTAGCTACATACAGATTAAAAAATGATTCTATGTTAGACAATCAAAATAATTAAGTATGTGGAACTTCCAAGCATGATAATGTTGCTGCAAACAGTTTTCAGGCTCTAGCAACCATGTTAAACATCCGATACAATTTTTTAAATGGTACAACGTAATTATATTCTAATCTGTATTTTAGTAAAATTGTTCTTTCTGTGAGAGCATTGTACCGGACGATGTTAGTATCTCTTTAATGTCAATAAGTAGAAAGCATGGTTTTGCTGTATTGTCTAAAAATTTAACTAGATACCCGTGAAAATAAAAATAGTTTTATTGGATCATCAAAATAATTACATAATTATCTTCAGAGTCTAACAAAATTATTTTTAGATCTATATCCAGCTAAAATTATAAACACATCAGAATGATTCTTTCCGTGTAGCAGTTGCTTACAGTATCTATCTAAGTAAGCCACAATCTTTGTGAAACTGTTAAATATTAAAGGATTAAATTTAAATCGATTTCTTGAGTTACATAGAATTTTGTTATTAACTTTCGTGTGCGTCAAAATTTATTATTTTTACATCAAAAGTATGGTTTGAAAAAACAATCACATCTCATCAATCAGTTTCTGTAATTGAATTGTTCAGTACCAAAATAAACACAATTCATATTAACGTATGTAGCTAGTAAACTAAATTGAAGTAAAATTTAATACATTTCTCGAGTTAAATTATTCGACCTCATTGTTTTAGTTGAAACAACGACATATTGTATCGCAGCAGTGGTAACATGGGAATAATTAAAAATTGACTTGAATTTGTTACAATTCGACATTACGAAATAGAACATTGCCGATTTCGATTTCCTATCAATTTTGAGAAAACCTTAGGTGTCCAGTACGGGAAGCATTTTTCCTTATTCAAATGCTGTTCATCGTAACAAACGGATATAAAAATTTTCATCAGTTTTTATACGAACGTTATTTTTAAATAACATGTAGTTTGAGATCCATTAAAATTGACATCATAACGAGCATCTTATGTTCTCCCTTCAACCTCTATTGCAAGTCTTGTAATTTTACGGAGGTTCAAAAGGGGAAAGAACTTACCTGATGATCCACGATGCAATTTATTTCGCAATGCGCCGGAAATTTATCACAAGACTGTCTTCGGTGTTAACGATGCTGGTACATAACGACGAGACGACGGGTATACCGCAGCGACGATGTCGTGCTCGATTTTCGCGACGATGATTTGCAGCGGGTCTTCCCTTCGTTAGCGAGTTAGCATCTTGGTGACTTTCGCCGGCGCAGTAAATGATTAAATCATCTGGTCATTATTGTGGAAGAGGGAGGACCATGTGCGCTATTGGGTTCATAATGTTTTAGTCAGCGTGACTTGGATTGGATGCATTATCGGAGAAAGTGTGAGAGAGAAAGAGAGAGAGAGAGAGAGAGAGAGAAACAGAGAGAGAGAAAGAGAAGAGAGAGAGAGAGAGAGAGAGAGAGAGAGAGAGAGAGATGCGTATATACCTGCCGAAAATTGCATTAACGGCCATTTATTTCTAACGAATACCCAATTACGTCGGTCGATAATGTGCAACCGCACTCGCCAGTTGACGTAATTTCAGTTAAGCGCCACCGCCGTTGCTGCTGCGAGAGAAAAGGGCGGGTCCGGGAAATCTTTAATCCCCGCGTCGGCTTTCCAATTAGTCGCCCTGCCTCCTTTCCCCCTGCCGTTCTTTCGATATCGAGGCGGGAGAAAGGGAGAAACACGAAAAGAAAAAGAGAAAAGCGACGAGGGGAGGCAGAGAAAATACCACGATGACGATTTGAACCTTCGAAGATTGCTAAGTCTGCTATTTCTGATAGTATCCCATATGCGTTCTCATATCTGTTTGCCTTGATAGATCCGAGAGGGTGTCGCATTTAGCTGCTTGAGATAAGAAGATCGTAACCCCCTTTCTATCAGCAACGAGCACAAAGACGAGAATTGACGATCCGTGTTAACGACCCTTTCGGAAATTGCCGACATCGCGCGGAGCACCGGAGGAAAATTAAACGGTCGCCGGACCGAACCAACGTTTTTAGGGAAGGAACAAACAAAGCGTGTAACAGAACCCATTCTTGGACGATCGTTTTCCTGAAGAGAAACCAACTTTCGACGCTGCTGCGCAACAAGGCCTCGGAAGCTGCTTGGTAAGCTACGTATGTAGCTACAAGGCGCAGAAAACGAGAAAACGTTCTCTAAGAGAATTGTCTAAAAGACTGCTGGACATTGAAAAATTAATTAAGAGAAAAGATAAGAGATGGATCTGTTATAATAGAATCTGTATTCGAGTATATGAGAAAATTATAACTTTTTTTAAAAAATATTTTGGCTGTATAATACGAAATAAAAATGATCGAAATCTAAAAACTGAAGACTTCTTAGATTTATTCTTTTTCTTTCTTAGCGACAAAAAAATCTAGGTTGCAAACGCCCAATTCTTGACCATGAAAAAATTCTCGCTGCAAAAAAAAAAAGAGCAAAAATTTTGATTTATAATAAATGGTTTATAATAATTTTGCAATAAAAATGACCCTATTTTCCTGCAATACATCTCTAATATTCTTAAATCATTCAGTACACGGTCAAAATTATTTCTTCTATCTAAAACTGTACTTTTTCAAATTTTAAACTAATTGCTATCATTTTTCTGTCTAATTTAGCCACTTGAATCAATGTGATCACACGTTGTTCATAAAATAAAGAACAAATTCGTCGCAAACTGAAATCCTTATAACTTTTGATTGCTTCAGTGAATCAACTCCAAATTTTTTTTTAATTTTGAACATATGTGATAACAATCTGTAAAACTTTTCTGATAAAATCTGTTAAATTCTTAAAAATAAATACTTAATATTTTTAATCTCTGAAAATTTCAATATTTAAAGTGACTGTAGTAAAGAAAGGAAAATGAAACATATGCAGTTCAACAAAGTTGTGACATCAGAACGAGACTAATCATTTTCTGTAATATTTTTAAACGCTGAATACGAATCCGGTTTCTAAATTATTCTACTATGTCACAATTTTGAGAAATTTGGAGTTAAAGTTGCAAAAAAGCTATTTTCACAAATTTTGTCATATTATAATTATTACATGTGATGTGCTAATAACGTTTTATTTAAATTAAAATTAAGTATAAATATTGTTAAAATTTTCAATCTTCAAACAGAATTTTTATGTGGATTATGATTAGTAAGATATGTATTTATGATTAAATAAAAGATTTACTGTGAAAAGATTATAAATTAAATTAACGATATGTCAGCTTTCTACTATATATTTTCAAACCCAAAAGTTTTTAATTTGCTAAATAGGAATTCAATATCCAAATTAATAAATTCAAAATAAATTCAATGTGATGGATGTCAAAATAAAAAAAAAAAAAAACGTTCGTGTTTTCGCAAAAATTTATGTATAGAAACCTCTCATGACTTTTGAATGTGAATTTAATTCTAAAATTGACAAATTTAAAATAACGAAATTAATATAGCTGGTAAAAATTAAATCACATGTTCGAATTTTAGTAAAAAATCGTACAAATTTTTTACATACATGCCTCATATTTTACAATAAATCTTATTAATCATAACACAAAAATTTCTCTTCAGAAAGTCCTAATAATATATTTAATTTTGATTGCAATAAAACTTCTCCAGCATGTCTTATATCATAATTATAGCATGACAAAGTACACAAAAATAGTCATTTTTTTGTACCTTTGTTGTAACTTTAATTGCAAATTTCTTAAAATTATAATGCGATATGTATCAAAATTAAATCAATTTGGATTTATATTCCAAAATCTGCAAGAAATAACTAATCATTTTCTAACAATTAAAAAAAGTCCTTTGTTAAACTGTATGATATATGCATAAACTTTATAATTATTTATTTTCTTAATTGAAGTACAGTTAGAAAAAAATAAAAAAAACATTAATTAATGAACGTTGTAAATTATTTGACTGTTTATCTTTTAAGGTTTTTTCTCCCACGCTACCAGAATTTATAAAAATGTCAAGTAGAAAGTGCAGATTCTGTATTTTTAACTTTGCGAAACACGCCTCGGTACTTTTGAAAATATCAAGCGTAGAAATTTTCAGGCGTTTCTAGCAGAAACTCGCTAGAAGAATCCTCGCTAAGGATGCTGAAGAATATATACGCGTTAGGTTCACTCGAAGTGGTCCGTAATTTCTAAGTTCTCATAGCTTTTCGGAATGTTCTCTGCGGTCGAAAAAGCGTCGCAAATCAGGGGGAAGTTCTCTCGGTAAGAAGAATGCGAATTAAATCTACCCGAAGAAGCACGCGTGTTCGTTCTCTTTATTTGTTTGAAAATTAAGGAGGCTGTTTTGAATGAGAAGTTTTCTATAAAATAAGAAATTGTAAAATACTTGTGCAAAATCTCGAAAATCTATTGCCGATAATTTTCAGCCGAGTAAATTAAAAATTTCTAAAATATGTATAACAGAAGTAAGTATTACGGATGGCAATAAAAAATGCATCAGAGATTTTTCCTAATTAACATTTTACGTAATTAGTACTGCACGTATTACTACACGTATTTATTTTGAGAACTTTAGTAGTAATAAAGTAAAAGATAAAGTGGCGAAAAGTACTGGCGATGTGCGGACTTTAATCTTTAACTACTCAATTTTTTCCACAGCTTTCTGAAACGCGCGGCTTTAAAGGGCATTCATGGCAGAGCTCTAAATGATAGAAAAATTAGTTTCACCCAGTGGAGAGAGCGTAACAGTTTGAGATTTTATTGTTCCCCGAAATCCATTCGCAATAAAGGACGTTACAAATCGGCGACGGGATTTGGGACGTGGGAGAAATACGGGCAGTACCGTCGAGTGTAAGCAATTCGTAACTGTTTAACTCGTGCAGTTTGCCAAGACACAAGAAGCGGCTAACAAAAGTTCTTCGGCGCTGTAAAGTTAGGAGTGAGGTGTATTCGAAGCGATGCCCGAATGCTTATTTTTCTTAATTTCACGGCATAGTGTCGCTATTAAAAAGAAATTCATTTATTACTGGCGAAACCTTGAAAGTAGAAGCGCGACTTTTCCTCGAATCTGCAAAACAATCGGAAGTCGATGGAAAAAAATTCCTGTTCAGTTTTTATTTTTGTTGAAAATAGCAATGAAAAGAATAGGAATCTTGATTAAGTTTTAATCTTGAATAACTTAAACCTAAAAGAATTCTCCGGAAAATTCAAAGAAGCTCGTACCTACGTCTACTCGACGTCCACTCGATATCACTTAAATTCTAAATATTTAATATCAAAGAACATAGTATATCAATTAAATTCCGTCATTATTGATTAACCGTAACTATTTAATCTTCCAATGTTATCAAACTTTATTAAGAAACCCGTGGCCGGCCAGTGGTAGAATTTTAAGCAGTGGAAAAAGGCGGTCACGGTCAGACCAATACCATCCGTAACTACTTAAGGAGGTATCCCAGTCTAGAGCGCGAAAGAAGTTTGCGTATTTTTGGGAATCCTTTTAAAGAAAATATACTTTCGTACGCTTTTATAGATCTGTTCGTACATAATTAATAAATATCTATAAATTTTGGTAAAGCTAAATGTTTATGTTCTTATAATACGCAAATTTGAAGACAAATACATTTTTCAAATTAGTTGACATAATTTTTCAAAAACTACTGAATCAATCAACTTCAACTTTTACTTACCTATACGTAAAGTACATATCCGTTTATCACTACTACTATTTCGATATCCGTAAATTAATTATTTTTTTTTATTACGTTAAATTTAATCAATTTGGTTAATTTTTAAAATTGAATTTAATTTGCAATATATTTCATTAATTCTAGTTTAGGCAATAAATAAACATTTATTTTATACAAACGCAAAAAATTAAAGTCGCGATAGCTTCAATAGTTTCTTAAAAATTATGTCAGAAACTTGAAAAAATGTCTTACTTAACATAAAAATTAATAGACATTTAGTCATATCAAAATTTGGAAATGTTCATTAAATCTTTCTTAAAAAAAAAAAAAAAATTATTTAAAAAAGTTCCCAAATGCATGTCAAGTTTCTCGCGCATCAGATTAAAACATCCCTTTAAGCTCCGCGCGACGAACATTCAGCAACCCTCATCTCGCGAGAAACGCGTTTTCTATCAATGAGAATTCATTGAAAAGAACAAATCCACATTTAACACAGTAATTAGTTAATTCTCACCACTTTCTCTCGGACCCGAGGGACGACGACGGGAAAACCGCAAGGAGTTTTCATCCTGTTTACTCGGTCAATTTATCGCGTTCGCGGCTCGTTCCTGAACTCGAGTGTCAGCCTCGACAGTGAGATGCGCGCGCCTTAGCACGAGGCTCTCGGCCTTTTTTTAATAAATAAAAGACCCTTCGTGAGGACGGACTAGACTCCTCCGGAGTTGGCGGAGGACAACTGAGAAAAATTCAATTTGTCATCCCACCGCACTATCCGCGAAATCGAATTTTTCCTATACGTGAGGAATAAAGCGCAAGGCGAGGGTAAGCACTGTAAAATATGCGGACGGAATCAAGACTGCCACGAAATGAGATTCGTTATCGAGACGTTATTTTGTCGCAGATTGATCCTTATTAGAATAACAATTAAACTTTACAGCGACGAATTAAAAGATCCTTTCTGTTTTTTCAGTTCTAATTTCTAGGAAACGGCAGCATATCGCTTGAATCACGATTAAGTTAATTAAAATGCTTATGGAAGCAAGGCTCTCTCTCTCTCTCTCTCTCTTGTTTTAGCAAATCTCCTTATCGCGAAGCACTCTCGTTCTTGGATGCCGATCGTGACTCTCGAAGGACGATCGACATCAAGATCGCCTGAATTGGGAATTATCCTAAATCGAGAGGAACTTCATTTCCGCGGTATAATCTCGATCAGCGGATAATATCCCGTGGTCGATTCGATCTCTCGCGAGGGAAGAGATCGAGATTTCGAGACTCGAGAGGTACGGTTCCGAACTTTTCAATTTGTCTGTGATATTCGTGTTCCGGCGATGGGTAATCATCGGCTGGCTGGGCGATCGAGTTCCCGACTCCCGGAGGTCGTGGGAGGTCGTCGCGGCGGCGAGCATCCACGATCTTGCGAGAGAAAGCGGGATAATCGCGGTGGCAAATATCGGAGGGCGACCGCGACGACTATGTTTGCTCCGCAGCCGTTCTAAGCCGCAAATAACGAGGAAGGTCGGCCGACAATCGGATGGGATCGGAATCCCGTGTATCCTTTACGACATTTCTGCCATATCCTTTCTCTCTTTCTTCTCTCTCGCCTCGTTTCCTCGCCCAGCGAGGTCTTCACTTCCGAGTAAGCGACGCGCGCGTCGACGCGGCTCTTCATTTTTATCGCCGCGATCGAACGGAGACGGGGGCGGGGGGAAAAGGCAACTATAAAAAAGAATCTCCGGACATGGCAATCTGCCATGTCAGCGACCGGTCCGAAGATGTAAAATTGCAATCCGCGGTCACTGCACGTTCGTTTGCCCGCGAGCAACAAGTTATACACCATAACCAACAGCGCACAAAGAGAACGGGAAAGTGGATGGACGATCTCCGCGCCCGTCGACCGTCTTTTTCGGAGCGAACAAAAGCCAGTTTCAGAACAAACGGATTTCAACAGACTCGTCGATTAACGCTGACTGTTTAATTGATTCCCTTTTCTGCGGATCGCGGGGCTGCGCTACAGAATATAATTTCGGCAAACTCTCAACGGAAATATTCAACGGAATTTGCACTAATCATCACATCATTTTCATCCCTCTTTGTAACGTGGATAGAGTACGGAGTCGGGCCGAATTGCATCAATCATGTAGGTCGAGTATATACCCGGCTCGGTGATTGGCTATCTCTTTGCAGATTATAGTTCTATCTACGATATGAACAGGGATAGAGAAAATTAACTTAACCGATGTCAGAGCCCTAAGCGACGTTACTACAACCGACCCTCAGTCAATCACAGTTTGCGTTAATCGACGTTGGTGAAAGCAGCCCGTAGGAAATTTAGCCCTGGGCCCGCCAAATAACGCCTGTACATATATCCACTGAATCCACATTCAATGTCTGAAAGTTTCATCTACTCGCCCAAGTATCCCGAAGTCAGGATGCGATTTTAAGTTTGCGATACCTTTGCAAACTATAGACGTACAATACGTATCGAGCAATCACAATTAAATCCTTTTTTTTTTCAAACTGATTATACCATACAAACTTTCGGGAACAAATATAGATTTAGTGGATCGCAAACGCAAGTTTTAAATTGGAAGAACGAGGGGGAGAGAGAGATGATTAGAAAAAGGAAGGATGAAACTTGGAGAAGTTGCCTCGGTCAGTTCTCGCAATCGCGATCAATCAACACGCGCGTCTTGACGCACGCTCCGATCGAAGACGAGGATAACTCACGAGAATCTTTCCAGGAGGGAAAAAGGGGAGAGGGGGGTAGGGGAGGGAAGGGGGAGATGAAGAAACGCGAGATCTACCGGTATTCGCACTCGTTCTCTCGCGAAAATAACGGGAAGGAAGTTACACGTGACCGAGCGTGCAAGTTCCAAATTAATTCGCGCGCGCAGAGCCGTGAGCAGAGATCGCGAGATCGTCGTCGCGTAGATCGCGATCCTTTCGTTCGTTTGCGTTTACCGATGTGTGCCACCGGTGATCGGCGACGGACAGTGGGCGATCCGGTGGTCCGGAGTACCGTGCCAGTACTGGTACTGTAGAGTTTGTTATCGAGTAGCGGCGGCGCCGCGAGAGAGAGAGAGGCAGAGCGCCGGGGTGGTGGCAGCTTTGCTTGGCTGACAAGTAGATAGGACCAGGTACCACGCAAGCGCCGATTCAACCCTCCCCGTTCGTCACCCTTCCCACCCTCCCTCTCTCCCTCTCTGAGTCCCCCTGCACGCTCGCACGTCGCCCAAACCCTCATCCAACCCTCCCTCCGACCCTCTTTCGCTCCCTCACCGGCTGGCTTTCTCTATACCTCTTCACCTCTCGATACCCTCGGGCGAGCCCGGCCCTTCGACTTTTCCTCGCTTTTCCATCTTCTTCTGATCGCGCGAACGTCCTCGGAGATTCGATTTGCCACCCTCGCGCGCGCGAGAAATCACTGATCTCCGACGACCAAGCACGGTAACGTGACGACGACGACGACGACGACGACGACGACGACGAAGACGACGACGACGACAACAGCGCGGTGCGACTCGATTTTCAAAATCGGTTTCTCGTCGATGACATTTTCGCGCATCATTGTGCTTTAAATAATGAGCGCGTTTCCGAGAAGGGTCCCCGGTATTTATATCAAACCAGCTTATAAGAGCGGCCGTGAGCTCTCGCGATTTAACCCTTGATGCAATTTTGTCCATATCAACGTCGCTCTTTTTTTTCCATGCGACCTTATTGAACGATGGAAAAAGATTTGTACGCAACGTTATTTTTTCCCAAGTTTTAAAGAATATAGGTTTCCATTATATAGAAAGAATGTACGGAATGGCTAAAAGAAATAAATAAATATGCAGATAACACGATCTGATGTGCATGTGAGTAATATCAGATATTGAATAAATACCACATAACTGAAAAGCCAATATTGCAGAATTTATTAATTAATGGTAATTATTTTCGGGGCTTTATGAATAGAATGAACGAAAATAATCTTGAGGATTTATCGCCGCGCTCATTGTGATATTTCGAAATTTAGCATAGTCTCATTTCAAGGATTGAGAGTACTTTGTCCCGCGTGAGCGCAATTACTCGCCTATCGTTAATCTCCAGCTAGTATTATATATTTATGTTGGTCTGAATTGCGACGCTCGAATAATTACGACGACAGTCTACCGGCTGCTCTCCGTAGCGTCGCTTACGCGCCGTAAATTCCGACGTTCCTATCTGCGCCTGGCCGATACTAAAGGATTCCCTTTAACGCACGCCAGACCGAACGTTTCGTGCGCGAAACGCGGGCAGCGGAAGATTTCCTTTTCGTTTTTTTTTTTTTTTTTTGCAAGCAAGTAAGACAATGGATGAGCACAGTATATAACAAAGTGGCGACGTTAACTTCCCTCGAAACTTCTCAAAGCTTCTTTTTAATAGGAGAAGCAGTGCCTATCAGCTGCGCGATAATAGACGACTCGGATTTTGCTCTAAAAAAAAAAGGATGGTATCCAACAAGAGATCCATGCAGAATTAATTCATATTTCGAAAGTGCGCTACATCGCGTTACATATGTAAATTCTTTATCTTTGAAATTTTGAGTTAATATTAATGCGTCACCGTCATTTTAAAAGCAGTCTTTTCGCTTGCTTTGAATACGAGAAAGGTGAACGAACGGATTTAGGTTTAGTAAACCAAACTGGGATTTGAATTTAATAAGCTAAAGGGTGTTTTAAAAGTTAAAGAACGTATGTGACCTTCCATTAGGACTATAGATGTTTAAGACAGGCTCCCGCAAAAACAACTTTTCTCGTATTCATTGTCCCGAAAACCAACAGAGGCTATTTTGCTTTCCCCTCCAACCGAAAGCCCTCTTTGTACGACCGAGTTCTTAGAATTCTACACGCTTTAGTACCCTTTTACTGTCCTTTCCTATGAACTCTCGTAGGCGATTTTGCCCTTTAATATAAAAATAGAAGGGAGATAGAGAGAACAGTACATTCATGAATGCGCAGGGGTTCGCAACTTTTTATTTTGGTATTTCAAAATTTTTTACATCTCTCTGTTTAATTTGACAGAAATTCGATACAGACGGATAATAGTATCGAAGGTACGCAAGAGAGATTTACATAATTTCCTTTATTTCCACCAATCAAACATGTTTATTACAAAATCGTCTCAGTTCTTCGTTTATATATTCTAATATATTATTACTACGATATTTATACATTAAGAAAAAAATATTTAATATTTGTGGCTATAATTAAATATAATGTTAAAATAATTAGTTAAGCTAACTTTATTTTTGTATTTATTATTGCTATAATAACAATAACATTGGCGTATCCAGGATCTCAGTCAGGGGAGGGCCAAACTTTATCTTCACACAAAATTTATTAAAATACACTGATGTCAGTTTTCGAGGATTTCCAGCAAACTTTCTTAATACTTCTTTTTTATCGCGAGCACCATTTTTCCATGTATGTACATTTAGCATACATAGTCCATTGAAGCGATTTCCTGACATTGTTAACAGCAACTAGATTTTCACTCTTTGCAATGTACTAAAAAACCTTTCAATATTGGTCGTCGTGCAAATAAGTTAAGGAAATATGAAGAGCATATTTCGTTGCTGGAAAGAAAGTTTCAGCTTTTTTTTTATTACCTCTGCTAATTCCAATATTTTTTATAAGTTCTTCTCTTTTAACTTTTTTCATTTCTCTTATGGAATAAAGAACCGAAATGAAGCGTTGACTAAGAGTCAATCGGTTTTTTGTCGTAAAAATTATTTTCATAATTTAATTCTTTCTCCTTGTCAAAATTTAGGAGGAGGAGAGAGGC
Source organism: Solenopsis invicta (assembly GCF_016802725.1). Taxonomy (NCBI): domain Eukaryota; kingdom Metazoa; phylum Arthropoda; class Insecta; order Hymenoptera; family Formicidae; genus Solenopsis; species Solenopsis invicta. The sequence continues at coordinate 6,314,186 of NC_052672.1, forward strand.
GCCTTCTCTCTTTGCATACGCTTGTAAGTAATAAAATTTTAATCAAGATTAACTAAGTTAACATTTTTTAGAACAAATTAAATTAAAGTTAACGGCTCATAAAATTAATATAACAGTTACGTTAAAAGCTGCATAAACAAAAAATTAATTCAATTATAAATTGTGTTAATATTAAATTAAGTTGAATTAAAAGTTAATTTTTAAAATGTCACATTTATATTAAATTAGAATGTCGTAATTAAAACTTTTTTCTTTAAGATTACTCTAAATAACAAAAACAATTACATTGGGTCGCAAATAAATTTAAAAATATATTATTTAAATTTATATAAAATAATAAAGAAACACTTTTTTATACGGAAATTTACTTCTTTATTCTATAGTGTTTTCTTTTATATATAGTAGATAAATTTTTAAAAATATATAGTAGGTAATTTAGAAAAAGAGTAAGTTAAAATTTATATGATTCAAAAATAACTAATTAAAGTTAAAAAAATTAACTAATTTGAAATTAACTAAACTAAATTAAAAGTCATTAACCTTGTAACTTGATTATCATATTTTTTTAACAAATTAAAGTTACTAATCAGTTTTGCGTACAACGTGTCACACTAACAAAAGATGATTGCAATTACCATAATTTAAATAAAGTTGGTAAAATAGTTATAAATCATAATTATTTTCTTTGTACCAACTATATTAAAATCCTGATAAATGCAATCGTTTTTGTTACTGCTAAAATTATAGCAGTAATAACTGTAAAAATAAAACTTCTAACCATAATTATTTTAACATTTAATTATAGTATTCGCAAACATCAAATATTGCTCTCTCTCTCTCTCTCTCCCAGTGTACACGAATAGATTTATATCAGAAAAAACGAGGGAAATGGAGAAAATAAAACAAAAAGCATTGGTGGAAAATGTCCGCCATCAAGGTCCTTACTTTTGTATGACAAAATCGCAGTTTTCCAGTTCATCGCAAATTAAATGACGGCTTAATTCAAAATCCTCTTACGGTTTAGTACGTCGCACGAGGAACGGGCAGGTCGGGCAATCGGAACGGAATAATTCACTAACAAAGTCACGATCTCGACGTCGACGAGAGAAGTCTTTTATCGGTGGGGCACGCGCGCGGCACGGCGGCGGCGATTGCGGGCGCAAACGGCGTATTTTCGATTGCGCTCCACTTGCTTCTCGTTGACGAGCGTGAGATGTTGTCGAGAGAGAGAGAGAGAGAGAGAGAGAGAGAGAATGTGTGTAATGCCATTGAATTCGACCGCGCTTCGATTTGATACGCGGGATAACAGCGGATTATCGATACTACTCCAGCGTGTTCGCGAAATTCAAACCCTGTTGAAGCGCGGCCGGGCATTGGTCCGTGTCGGTGGCGCGGCGTTAGAATGCCGGTCGGCACCCCTCATCGGCTGCACACCGGCTGCTGTCGGTCGACCGAGTATCGATAGGGATGGAGGGTGAGCGCAGACACTGATAAGAGAGTAGGAAATTCAACGGCGGTGGCTCTTACTGTTACGCACCCCTCTTTTCGTCCCGTTGAACCGACCAACCACCATCGGCTCGTCGCGTCGTCGTCTCCTCCGCTTCCTCTTTTTTTTTCCTCCCCCCCAGCGTACGTGCGAACGCTGCGCAGGACAAGCTTTTAGGGAATTAACGTCCCGGTTCGTTACAATAACCATATTATCGCATTTTCGTCTGTAATTATCGTTTTCTCACTGTCGACGACGTTGCCAGACGGCGCGGCGCGGCGGGACGCCGAGCTGCACGCTTTTTTCGCAGTTTCGATTCGACGATGGAGCACGGACGGAGGATAACGCACGGTTCTACTAATTTCCCCGAGATGTGAGATTCGAGAACGGCTGAGAGATCCGGGTGTGCGCTGCGAGAGCAAGAAACGCCGCGTGAAAAACGGGAAGGGGGGTGTCCGGGATATTGTCAGCGCTCCTGAGAGATTTCTCGTGTCGACGCGCCGGTTTCCGGCACCCCTGGGTATTAAGAATGTTCTTCCGTCAATCCGACATGTACACCGTTTTCCCCGATAATTTTCCCGTTACGATTTTTACGCTGTTTCTCCTTCTTGCCGCTGTGTGAGGGACGTACGTGTGCGCGCCATCGCACGTATCGGACGTTTCGCAAAATTTGCATCAGACTGCAGGGAATTTGAGTACACACGCGCGAATTTCAGTATTACCTAAATGTCTTCAAGTGGCAAATTAAATTTGAAATTAAGATTTCGCCGAGATGGAATTTACATGAAGTGGAATCGTGGGTTGACGCTTTTTAATCCATTTCTATGCGTTATCGGCGATTCCGGCGAAGGAACTGAAGGTTCGTTGAAAGTAATTATTGTTTAATGGGGATACAAATTTACATCACAACGGATGCTCAAGCTAATGGAATCCATTCCATTCAAATACAAAAGTCCGATTCGAATTAAAATGATTTAACGTAACCGGAGTTATCGAAATTCTAGACACAGAATTAAATTGAACATGGTATATACGCGTGTTCCTGTTAGTTTTTATTTTTTTTATTTCCAACATTCTATATCGCATCCGGACAGTTTAATCAAACGCTGCAAAACATTGCAATTACGTAGTTTCTAATAAAAGATTTTTCTGTCACACACGCAAGATTGCAATCAGATATATCGCGCGCAGCGAAGGCAGCACGAACGCAGGCCGCTTGATATGATTAAAATTCATTAGTTTCGTGATTCGGAAAAATCGCTTCATTCGAGGATTGTTGGATGAAAAATTATGTTGATGGTTGCAAATGTATGTGCGGACCTTTGGCTCGACACAAATTACAGATTGTTGCATGAATATTCAACGTATAGGAAGCGCATTCACATGCAACAGACCATACATCTGATCGCACTCCGCCCAGTAATGTTCTAAAAATAGTCCGACACACTGTAAAGACTCCCGATATTTCATTCATTGTCGCAAGATAAATCGATCTACCATTATTCGAGATACGAGCTTCGCGCTATCTATGCGCAGTGCGTTTACAAAAGGATGAGAGGTAACACGGAAAGAACGATTTTGCTAAAGTACATTTATCTGGGTACAGATTTGAGAATCATTTTATTAAACCGAATAATTATAAAAATAATTATTTGCGACGCTCAAGACGGTTGTTGGAATGTTTAAAACTATTTGCAACATTGCCTTTATAATTATGGACCAACAAAGTCATTCTTAGATTCGTATGCAGCTATGATAAATTTTGAGATATTTTAGCAAAATCGTTTTCTTCCGCGTAATTAAAATATAATCAAGTCAAATGATACAAAAAATAATCTCGCAACAAGTTATGTGCGTCATGCGTTAAAAAAGTTAATAAGATATTCCCCGTGTAATATCGCGATAAATATCTTTCGACGTAAGTGGCAACTTGTTGACTTTAGGCTGTTGTGATTTGCCGGAGGAATCTCGGAATTGCGAAACTTCCTTCGCCGTAATGTCGTTCGCGACTGATAGAGCTTCCAATAGACGCAACTTCTATAAGAGAAGTTTTCGACCGTCTTTAAGTTAGGACACGTGTTGCCAGAACGTCAGTTCCGCGTGACAGGCTGCCGAGCTAATAAAAAGCGAGAACATGGTTTCTTCATAGCCGTCCATTTAAGGACTTCCGTGCAAGACCCAGAAAAATCAGATTAGACCTTTCAATTTTTGCGAGATAGATTGTGAATTATTTCATGTTGGGAAATAGATTGAACGATCCAATTCTGCTAAATGTAATTACGTGAAATGTTATTTGTCGGAAATTCAAGACAGTCTATCTTAATAAAAATAAAATTAGTAACGATAAATTAATAAATGAGAATAGTATAACATCTTGTAATAGCAGCAAGAAAAGCAAATAGTATTTAATTAATAAATACTTAAATAATAAAAGAATTTAATATCTAAGTAATAAATCTATACTAGTCAGTTTTTACTGTATTTTGTACAACGTTCATATTTAGCTTTTAATTCCCATCAAATTTGACGCGGATCCGCAAAATGTGAGTGTGAATGAGTAAACGTTTCCTGAGCACTTTGGACGATAACCGATAATATGCGTTTGTACGTGTACAGCTAGCCGACGGGTTAATCACGAGCGGTTCAATGACTCGCTGGAAAATTGGAGGAGAGCTCGCGGCCTATGTGTGCCCACGTACGTTTCGCGTTTAAGCGCGGCGGTGCACTGTAAATGCAAATAAGAAGGTCGGCAAAAATGCAGTTGTTCGCATATATACGGATCCATTTGCATTCCTCTCAAATACGAGAGAGGAAACTTTTTTGGAACCACCACCGTGGAAGTCGGCGATGCGGGTGTTTACATGTGAAAGTCGCATTAATACTTCCATTCGAGGTTCATTAACGGCTACGCCGTTATATCTCCCGGCGCAATTAAGTTTTAATAGTTTTGCGATTGGGTTGTTTCTAAAATACACCGCCGATAATCCGACCCCGGAATTAAGAGCGAGAGCAAAACGGGAGCTCGCTGGAATAGTCGCTGTTAATGCCGCGGCGCGGCGGATCGGCACACGGTGCAACCAGGTCGACGAAATCGACATTTATTTTCACGCCTCGCGTAGTCGCTTTTAATTACGCTGACAAATCGCGTCTCACGATCGCTCGCGATTCTCGCAGTTGCGTTAAATTATAAATGCAACTCGCATAGAAGGTTCGTAAGTAACAGCTGTGTACGTTAACACGCGCCGGAGGCAGACAGCTAGGGCGAAAGCTCCCCCGGTTCCTTTTCCTCTTTACGGTCGTCGCATCCATCCGCAGAATTTAGGCCATTGACACCCAGGATTCTACGTGCGGGTCGCTTTATCCGACTTTAACGCAACAGGGATTTCGCTAAAGTCTAATATGAACTGATCCACGTATCGTAATAGAAAGATGGAAAGAGAGGCAGCATTTTGAATAATAATAAACCGACAAAGAGAGAGAGAGAGACTTCTACAAGAGCCAAACAAGTTTAAAAATTAACTTCTTTCAAGAAACAAAAATGTTCTCGTCTTTCAACCGTTCATTGTGCAAATACGATAATTTTTCTCATACATTTAATAGGCATACGAACAAAGTTGTAAGCTTCGATTAATATTTTAAAGACCCATTAAAAGAAAATTAAATAATAAATAAAAATCTCTGGACTTGTTTAGTTCTTGCGAGAATTTTTTATTTACTAAAAGAGTGAGGGTGGTGAAATAAACGTAGGCTGGTGTGATACCATGGTATTTCGTATAGTTTGCGTTGAATTTTAGAAATAAGCGTGAAATTACTTTGTACAGTCTATTTAAACATTGTAGGGTGGTTACTGATCATTAATATTCGCGGCGTTTTTATAAAAGCTGAATTCCAGTTTTGCAATTAGCAGAGATTTTTACAAATGTACTTATACTCTTTATGCAATTTTGAGAAGTACGTTATTTTCAGTTCGTAGGTTTTGAATATGACTTTCAAATAATATAATTAAGTTTAATGTGTGACGTAATATGTATATATTACGTCACACATTAAACTCAATTACGAATCCTTTAGACGACCGCATTATAGAGGTTGCATAATACTAGCGCAGCAAAAAAATTGTTAAAAAAATTAGTTTTTAAGAAACTTTTTTGAAGAAAATATATTTTTTTTAAATTATTTTAATGAAATTGCTTTAATATAATTATTTGTTTGCAAGTAAATATATATTTTATAAAATGTTTAGAAAATATATTTGTTTGTTTTGCGGTTTATTAGTGTGTAAGATTTTTAAAAAATAATTAATTTATGATTTTCTTATTAATAAAAAAAATGTCCTTCTTTCTTTCCTTTTTCAGTAAGTCATAAGTTACGTTCTTTTCGTATAGCTGATAAAGTTTTATCTATCGAATGATTGATAGAACAACTCTGTGGCTAACAAACGTATTCATAAGAATTATGTCGCATTAATATCTACCGACAAATTATTTTATGAAAACAAAATAATATTCCACCATTCTCCTCTCTACCTATTTGTATTTATATTTCCCATTTTTTGTAACGTAAAAAAAAATAGTTTATTTCTACGCCAGTTTTTGTAAATAAGCGTTTTGGCTTGTAGTAACAGTTCTTTTCCAGCTTCTTTTCATAAAAGGTCTCTTACAAAAGGTATAAAGTCTCATAATGTAATTTTAGACGTATGCTCTGATATTTATAGACAAATAGAAAAATAGATCGGCTATCGGAAGAAATCGAATCGTTCACGTTGCCGGTTCGGAGCTTTTGATCCCGAGGGTGTGCGCTTTCAAAAGAAAGAAGTCGTACAGAATGAAAGATGGCCCCGCTTTTTAATGGCCAATTGATCGAGTACGGCATTGGCAAAGGGTCAGCACGTGGCTGCGAAGGATTAAGAGAGAAATGGATTTGTTCGTTTATTATTGGATCGCCGAGTGATTCTCGAGGGACGCGAAAAGCGACGCACGGGACCGAAGTCTCAGAGTCGTATACGCGCCGGTATCAAAATACCCGGGCGAAGTGTAAGAACGACGAACAGCGAAAACAACGTCGTCGTCGTCGTCGTCGTCATCGTCGTCGTCGTCGTTGTCAAAATCACAATGTCGAAAACGAGAAGCGAACAATACGGGTTTTGTAGGCGGAGAACTAAAGTACATACGTACGCTTACACACAGAACTCCCTTCCTCTATCTGCCGTCACGTCGGTGGCGCATACGTTCGTGGGAATTTCCGTACGTTCAGCAGTTTAAGCGTTCCTCGACAAACGGAGGGTTTAGCCCATATCCCTTCGCACACGTCTCTGTCTCTCTTTCTCGAAATTATTCATAGAGACCTTCAAGTTTTTAAATTAGTTCAGCCCACGCGCGAAAGCAGGGTTCCCTCACCCGCGGTGAGAAAATCTGGGAGATAACGCAAAATCAGAATGACCGCTAAATTTCTTCCGGCGTGCGACAGATAATTACGTGTTTGACATAATTTAGCGTGGTCGTGTTCGTTTGTGTAAATATTTAAAAATTCAACATTTCACACGCTTGTGTTGAAATATTTAATGTTAGCTCCCAAAATAATTTTGTTAAGAAACGTTCGGCTGGAGATCGATCAAGGAATTTCTCGTTGCGGAACACGGCGCGAGCAGACAATATGAAAATTTGTACGGAAGGAAGTGAAACGTTGGTTAAGATAAATACAAATTGGAAATGGAAAATTCAAAATCTTACTTTCAGAATATTGTACAATAGCTGATCACGCCGAGAGAAAGTCGGCGGCGGACCAATCTCGGTAGTATTATACATTGTAACTTTGAAATTTGAAATGAATCGAGAAGTTATTCCCGAGCGTGATGTCGATGCAATTTGTCCATCGCGCGAGAAGCGATTTAAATTGAGCGCAACTCAGATTTGACTCTTCTTTGAAGGCAATCCGTGCGGATCACGGTATTCCGTGAAGATGTAGACACTGAAACGGAGAAGCCAACTCTAATTGGCATGAATTACGTTCGCGAACTTGAGCCAGTCCCGGTCTAGATAACGTGAACTTCCTCCGTGGTATTCTGCAGTACTTGTGTCCATATGACGATTAATAATGCAACGATAGTTTACGTAGTCTGTTCGAATTTACGAAGCGGATTCGTGTTATCTTGGCGACCCGCCCAATTTAGCGCAATAATTCGAAGCGGAATCATTTAAAGTGTCGCTGGTTTCGCTGGAATTTGGATTATTCCATATTAGACATGAGTTTAATTTGATTAATTCGAGTTTAAATTGAAAAAATGTAATCTTTGAAAATAAACTTAATTCGAAACAACTAGTTGCAACTTTTCAAACATTTCAGGCATTGACACACAAGGCTTTTAAGTTATTGCGTTAAAATAAAAAGTTTAAGTATCATCGATCATTACATAGCAGGCTTTTTTTATCTCAATCTGTTCTTACGGTTTTTTTTTAATGTGATGTGATTTACTAGAAAATTGGATGACGAGCGTAACTCGACAGAGTAAGATAAATCGTTTAACGCATTTAAAGCTAAAAAATTATTGGTTGCGACGTGCGTAAAACCCTAGAGGGTGGAAATGTGCGGGATCTGACCATAGTCAGGGCGTGTGAAACCCTCATTTCGCAGCGTCTTAATAAATTGCACTTATTTATTTTAACCTCAGCATCCAGCTAACGAGTATGGTGGTTAAAACTCGTTCGACCCGGCTCTGTCTGTTAGTCAGTAATTTTACATCCTTAAACCATTTATTAAAAAGTCACGAACTTCACGTCCACGGTTCAAAACCCATGCCTTTCAATTATTCACATCAATATATAAATTGGTACATAAGGAAGCGTACTCTTCGTTGTATTTGAGTGCACTGATAAAAAAAAAGATTACTCGATTCAAATAAATATGTTAATAATAATACTGGAATAATTTATTTACTCGTACATCATGCAAGTAAACGTTATTTATTTGTAAATATTATTGGTTTGATATAAAATCCCGATAGATCAACATTTATTAAATTATATGACGAAATCTTGAATACAAATTATAATTTGCAATCATGTAAGTATATTTACAGAAATAGATACAGAAATATTGACCTTTTGTAAAATATTGATAACTTTGCTCAATTAATTTTAAAATAATATTTTAAAACTATAACGATATGAAGTGAATCATCTTAATGGTATATTTGCAAAATTAAATTTGAAAAGAAATTGTTTAATAATTGAAAAAAAAATGTTTTAACTGTATTATGTAGAAAATCTTTAGAGATATAATTAAGTCATATTTATATGTTTACAAAAACATTTAATTATTCCTAAATTATAATATAGAGATAAATATTGTAGCATAAAATATTACACATTCAGCATGGTAACATTTTAAATAATCAAATGATTTTTTTTTTTTTAAATAAACTCAAGCTTTGATTTGTTTAACTTTTTACAAATATTATGTAAAAATATTATTTCAACAAAATTGCTGCAATGACATACCTTACAATTAGTGCAATATTTGCACCATATGTTACTGAGAAACAATTATTTAAATACTGATAATATATTTATTTGAATCAAATAATTTTTTTTCCGTAATTATTACACATTTATCTCTATTAGAGATATATATATTTATTACTGATATCACACACAACACACACATACACACCTGTATATATTCAATTTATAATGATATTCATGAGAATCTATCGAATTTTACGAAAGTATTTATTTTACTAAATTGCGCGCTGCAATTTTTATATCGTAACTGCAGGAAGAGCGATCAGGACGAATTTCCCGAAATGCATCAACGTAATACTTCGCTATCTCGTATCGCCGAAATCGCCTTGACCTACCTAGCTTCAATAATAACGAAGTTGAAGAGTTTTCTTCAATTTCAAAAAATAACATCGCGAGAAAACATCGTTAAAAAAATTCTCACTTATCGATACTGGCGAATATCGACATTGTATCGCTCTTATTGCGTGTATCGATCGCTCGTCAATTAAACGCGCTGAATTGAATATTCTTGTGCCTCTGATTCACAACTTTTTAATGAAGCTCGCAATCATAACGCATATCGTGCGCGCCGTCCGATAGCTTGCGGATAGAGAAGCTTCCCAAATGAGGATAAACCTTGAAATATAGCCCAATCGTTTAGGATTGTATCGCTATTATCCCGTTTTCTCATCGGACATGGCCATAACTTCAAATATCTGTAGCCTGCCTGTATTTCTACATGATTTACAACGCAATCTTTACAGGTGCGTTCCAGTTTCTCGTAAGCGATTACGATCACTGCATTTACGTGATTATTTGCTATCACTTTTAATGATAGAACTAACACAAAAGAATACGGATGTGTGCATAAAATTATTTCACTGATTAAAACATTATTATCACACATTAAAATTTTTATCGTATATTATAATAAGCAGTGATAATTATACCTACTACTAGTTAGAGCTATCCTTTTACTTACGGCGGATATGTTATTGACTAAAAATTAACTTGTAGATTACAATGAAGCTGATTAAGCACAAATAACCTTCCAAATTAAATGTTAATTTTATAATAAATATTAACAATCATATTAATAATTATATTTTTAAAAACAGATAGCGTTGTTTTTCAATCACTTGTTGAAGTTAAATTTGAGCTAATTAATTTTATAATAGTAAATATTATATTAAGAATTATAATCTCTAAAAAAAAATGCTTTTGTCATTTTCCAAATAAAAGTCTATAATCGTTTTTATTATAGTAATAAAACAGTTATTTTGATTAATGATGTTTTATTTATATAAAAGATAAATGTTGGATTAATTTGATTTATGATCGAAGTCTCGGAATATAACCATCTTGTAAGTAGAGGGATAAATATTTGTATATATTTGTCTTTATATGGAATCAGATGTAGAAATAATAAACAATAGAAACACTCTTTAAGAACACTAACAATGTGGTTAATTACTTGAAGATATCGCAATAAGATGTCAAGATATATCGCAATAATTAGTAAAAGTTATTACAAGTCGTTTTCTGTAAAATTAGCAACAGAAAATGCCACATTTTGCTTATTATTTATTATAATCAATTTCTAGATTATAACAACTTCATTATTTACATATTTTGTTAATTTTTAAAGCACGCAATTTGGAATTAATTTAAAGTTTATCATTTTATGTCTCTTATGAATTGTAACTGTAATCTCGTTATATGCCACAGCTTTCATGAACAATCCTGTTTTATAATAAAACGCAAAAACTTTTATTCTTCCGCCCATTCTTCGCACTCGCGTTATACTCGCATGGGCTTATTTATTTGGTATTGTTGTATCACAAAAGAATCGAATTGTAAGTTGGAAAGCAGTCTCTTTTCTGAATTGCAGTAAACGTTTGTTGTCCTTGATACAATCGCGAGCTACTGCGTTCCGATTTGTCAGGCAAATCGTGATAGTTACAATTGAAGACTTTTCTACAAAAACCAAGTTTAAAAAGTAACATTTTTAGGAAACAAAAGAACGACTTTTCTTTAAATTATTCATTACAAGTATGATAATTTCTCTCCGGACTTATAACAGGCATATGAACAAATTATAGGAAAAATGTTATATTTACTATCTATTTATCCTGTAATATTATACATTTACCTCAGTGTAAAGCAACAGTTTTTCATATTTTATTTACCAAATTTTGCAAATTGTTTTTAATAGAAGCGTCTTTTTATTTCTCTTCGTATAAATATTATTTTTTATTTGATCATAGATAAAGTTCTGGACTTTGATTAATATTTTGAAAATCCATTTAGCCCTTAAAACCGTAATGTTGGTCTTACAGACCGCTATTAAGATTTTACTTGTCAATAACTCCTTTTACAGCCACAAGGGACGCTTTAAACTCATAGTGCCTTCATATGCCTTCGACCCCTATCAAACACTGCGGTGGTCTCACTATTTGCTGGGAAAATGTAACGTAAAATGATTGAAAATTTGTAGCAATCCCACAGATCAGGGTTCACCGTTTACGTTACTTTTCCACAATATTGGGCATGTATTTATTTCTTCATCTACGTCTTATTTACACATTTTAATTCTTATTATTATGCGTGATGTTATATTTTAATATCAGGAACATTTGTATGGCTCAACTTTCTCAGGATTTTTTAAATGTTTTTAAATTTTTTCGAATGGGAGTAATAATTTTTTGAAAATGGGTCTTTTTCGAACTTTGATCCTAAAAAAATTCCGGAACGGGTCAACGTATCAATCTCCGCTTTGTACTAAAAAAAATTGTTTTATCCTTTTTCAAACGATATATTACAATATGGAGGGTTTTATTTGAAATATTTGAGTTAGGGATCCCGCAAGAATACTTCTTGAGGGGTGAGAGAGGGCAATCTTCATAACCCGTTAAAAACAAAACCCCTTGAAATGGTGAAACATGTATTTCGCGATTTTTTATAATTTTGAACAGTTTCCGAAATGTAGCAGCTAAAGTTTTACAGACTTTCAGACTTAAAGACAGCTCGTATATAACAATTTTTTTGCTAATCTTCATATTAAAACATTTTTCTCCGCCTTCCTTATTTACAAGTATCCAATATACATATATATATATAAGTGAAAATATACATTTTTTATTACAAAAATCTTGTAAAATTAACGGGAACATAACAGCGGTCTGTCAGACTGTTGTTTACTAATACCTAGTGTGCTTTTTTCGAGCGTTACAGTTTAAGGGTTAAGAGAAGAAAATAAAAAACCTCAGAACTTTATTCTTGCAGAAATTTTATATTTAGCACCAATTTATATTCATATTTCCTGTTTTTTGTTTAATTCTTACCGAAACAGAATTGTTCGCGATGTTTACTACAACACTAATAGAAAATGATTTAACGCCGTAAAGATTCCTTTAATTCTATAAAAACGGACTTGTTTGACCTTTGAAATTTGTAGGAAACCTTTCAATTAAACTTATTGTATAGAGAAATAATCAATTCTATAAATAAGAGACAGGATAACGACATTTATATAACTTCTGCTGCATTTTTTTAAATTACAGAAACAATAAACTTCTAAACAAAGATTAAATCAAGATGTGAATTGTGGTAATATAGCAAAACTTTAATTATATTAACATATATGACGGCATTATCGGTGGTCACGATAATCAATAATTTCATATTACTATACTCTTCCCATTCATGACGCAAACAATGCGATAGGTAACGTTTCACAATATTGAACGGGCAGTTCATAAATGGTAAACACTGCTCGATAACTGGCTGTGCCATTATTTTAATTATATAATTAGTGTAGGCGGGTGTATATTGCTGCAATATGCGTTTAACGATTGTATCAATAAATAAATAGCTATCGGTGCGTAATGAAAGCATTGCGACAAAGTGTTAATCGTGATAAAGAACATTATTAATTGAGCGAAGGTGAACGTTATTACCGCGCGACGGAAAAGTTCTGTATTCAGATTATTTAGCGGCCACGTCGCAAATACAGCGCGTGCGATTCAAACTATTAGGAAGTTATTCACTTAAAATATTCCACTCTAATTTTAGCGGTGGCGACGCGAAACTGCTTGAACGAAATTAACGAACCAAAGTTTTCGAAATCTGTGTTGTAAAAGCAGCAGTGCCGCGGCATTCATATTTCAGCACGAAAGAACACGTTTCGTAACTTTGAGATTGGAATATCTGGAGTCTACCGGGGAATACCGTTCGTTAGTGAAGCTCTCCTGATCGTGAGAATTTATTATATGACATAGTGATGCGTATGTATCGTTTTGTAGGAGTGACCTAAATAAATTAAATTAGAAACGTGAATTAAAGGTGTACAGAAAATTACAAATATAAAGTTGTGTGTGTCTGTGCAAGTGGGTTACGCTATAGAAAGCTGAGAAAGAGCTGGGTACAGCTATTCAAGTGTCGAGTGAAATAATTCCAATTAAAAAATCGGTTAATGTAGCTAAAAATAATTTCGCTTTGCTAAATATTTAAGAAATATTATATTATCAAGCAATTAGTATTACATTACGTTTAACAATACTTATTAAATATTAAGTAAAGCAAAGCTATTTTTGGTTAGATTAATAGAATATTTAATTATTTCGTTCAACATTTAACAGCTATTAATAAACTGTTTTTTTTTTTTTTTAGAGCGCGATTCCTTTAAGTTCAATTTTAATTGTAAAGAATCATGGGTATCTTCATGTAGTAAAGTGCAAAATAACAAAGATATGCAAATATGTGGAATTCGTGAGGCACGATATGTCAAACCGTATCGAGTAATTTCGCGCACGTGTGGTATTTAAAAAAACATTATTACCTCAACTTTATCTAGCTAGGAATTCAGCAAAAATTGTTAGAAGCCACCATTAACCCAATATCGAGGATAAAGTTTAGTGCGGATACGACGATTGCGTGAGTGTTATTGAAATCCTATCGTGCTAAAATTGATTTATGGCCGTATTAGAAAATTGCCTTGAAATCGATCGCGCCAGCTGCTCCGCACAAAATATCAGACGATAGGGGAAAAAAAAAGAGAGCGATCGGACAATTTTTGTAATCTACCACAAAGTAATCTATCGCGATTGGGGAGAAAAAAATGATACATTCCATGCGCAATTTAAGCGGGAATCTGCGCTTCGGCGAACATTTCAGATGGGATTAAAACAACCGAGAGATTTAAATTTAGATTAATTTTTTCTCCAAATTAGAAGATCCAAATCGCGGCAAATGAGATTTTGAGTACTTTTTACCTTTCCCGTACAGATTATGTGTATAATGAAAATTATATCATTAACATTCATTCAACGTGGAGCTTTCGCTTTTGAACTGCAATAACGAAATTTTTTCATTAAAGTTTTATCTAGCGAGCCGCTGTGAAACGACAAAATTAATAAATAAAGAGTCTTAATGAATATGGCGAATAAGTTACAAGTGCATGATTATTTTAATTCTGATAGAAATACCTTCCACGTAAATATTAATTTATCAACGACGTTGCATATTTTGCACATTGATGTTATCAATATTATTTCGCTACTGAATCACCGCAGTTCAGTGGACAACGAGAGATATCATAAATATTGAGCGTAATGTCGTTTCTGGGATAGGATTTCGTGCTATCGACAACATTTTGCGTGTAAAACTTAAAGGTTAATAAAGGACGATTAATCCCACGCCCAGGGCGATAAACCGAGCGAAGTTCATAGTGGCAATTAAATGCGCAAATACCGAAGAACCTACGTAGAGGAACCCGTTCATGGATGTTATCGATTTCGTCGGTGCCGCGGTCTCCCGATGTAAGCGAAACCGCACGACCTCCGCTAGAGACATATCCTGCAGGTAACGATCAAGCCGCATGTCGAAGAGATGCTAAGCCGTGAGTATAGGTGAGTATAGTGAGTATAGGTCAATATTTGCCAGTACTTGTGCTAATAATTTAGATAGCTCCCCGCTACGTATCCAAGGCGCCTCTGTAATGATGTACGGCGCCTCTGTAATGATGTACGCGAGTCGGTTATTTACCATCAGCAACGACGATTCGACGCAGCAACGATCCTTTGAATCACCACGTTCTATATTTGATCTGCATAATGGAAGATTTTCTTCTGACACGCTAATACTCGTAAAAAATTAAAGATAATGCTATCCTGGACATGTAAAAGCATATACATATGTGTGCGTTAGAGTAGCTTCGACGAAATATATAGTTAAAAAAATTATGGAAAAGAAATCGAGATAAATTTACAGAAGAACCATGTCTTTTTTTTCTTTCTCAGATTGTGACAGAAAAGTCATTATATTATTTTGTCTTTTTGCTATACTTCTTAAACAAAAGTTAGAAATAGAAGATGAGAAAGCGTCATATTGATCAACAGCGAATCTTGACACTTAATATGATTTTTCACGTGAATTATAACGATTACCAGTTCACGTAAACTAAGCAACGATTATTTCGTCGGTCATTAAAACACAGTTACAAACTAAAGCTGGAGCATGTAATATTACAAGTTAAAAATTCACATAAATGTATATTTGAAAATTTCATTTTCTAGTTTCACTTATTGCTGTTTAAAAATGAAACTTTAAAAATATAAATTTAAACTAGAAAGTATCTTCTACGTAATGGTATAACAGTTTTTAACTTTTCAAATTTTGCAATTAAGTTTTTCATAAGATAAATAAAAATAAATGTTTGAGAAATTGTGCCATAAAAGTGATATAGTAGGAAGTAATGGCAGAAATCAGACGCGACCTGCAGTGAACGAATTACTTGTAAAATTGATAAATTGAATAATAACTATATTTCTATGTATTAAACTATAAATTTTTTCGTTTAATATATAAAAATTTAAAGATAAATATGTATCAAATATATCAAAATTAAAAGATTACAGTTCAACATTAAAAAATAAATAAAAGCAGTTTAAAAACTAGCAATTAAAAATAAAATAGTTCATTAAAAAATATATTAAAAATATAAGCCATTTGTCAAATGTGCACAAATATATTTATTTTATGATCAATCCTCAGTAACAAAAAGTGTATCCGATTCATACTTCACAACAATTTTAAATTTAAAACTGTATGAAAAAAAATAAGAACAAAAAAATACAAACAAAACAATTTTACGATGTAAAATGGATCTATCTATAATATATTTACTATTATTTAAACAATACAAATTTGCAAAAGAAATTCATCAATATTTTATTCACGCATTTAAAAAAATTGTTTTCATACGATTTTATATACAATATATTAGTTTGTAACAAAAGTTTGTAGCGTTTTTAAAATAAAATTTAAAGATATTTGTTTAAATATTTGTACACAGATTTATGCAACCACATACATGCCATTACGAATTTTTCTTTCAACCCTTGTTTGTTTTAAATCTATAGAAAATAGTCGTAAATATATGAACCATACATGGTGTTTTACTTTTTAATTATCTAAGCAGATCATGTCTCTGTCAGTATCAATATAGTGCAATGTTTAGTTTCCGAGAAAATAGGGGATGTCACTTCAGAAGACTTGTGTCAGTATCGGCGACGTTCCTCTATTTTTTATATTAAAATTGATCCAGCGCTCGTGGTTTTATACGGAAGGAAAAAAGTAGTACAAAACGTTAAGATCGATTTTTATACAGAGCTCCGGCGATACCATTTCTAACCCCCGTGCGAATATCTCATCTAAGTGGAACATCATGCTATGCCGGCCATTCGCGAGGAGTTTTCTTCATGACATCTCAAGATCTCTGACAGGTCGTTCAGCCGCTTTGTATGAATGGCCAGGGGATTCGCCCTACAACGTACATACTATCGTTGCTGATTAAATAATTCAGTATAACGTAACCTACTTCGAAAAATTTTTACATAAATCCAGGTGAGAAAATTGTCGCAATTTTTCTGTCACAAAATATGTCATCAGGGATGCTTTCGAAATCCCAAGCAAGATCTCATTTTACAAATTGTGCCGATTCGCTCAGCAGGGATCATTATAATTTCATAATAAATGTAAGAAGAGAAGAATTTCCCGTTTCGTATTAATTAGTCATGTTTGTACAACCACGCTGTAAAGAATTAAATTATTTTGCGTAAAAATCGCGACGGCAATTCCGAATGCACGTTGTAATGGTGTGATAACGGAAACGGTGTGTATCTAGTTTCTAGCTTCATCTCTGGCATACTGTGTCATGTCTAACTTACGATGCAAAATACAACCGGACGGTGGATTAGTATTCATGTCCCGTACTTGTTCAGTTAATAAATTCAATTCGTGGAAAAACTTTTCCACGCTCTATCTTCTTTCCATTTCGGTCGTTTTCATATCGCGCGTAAATTTATCTCTCTGTTTCTTTCGCTTTGCTCTACTAAATCCACTGCAATTACCTATCACTCTCTTATTAAATCGCCGTAATTATAATCACGAGATAGTTTTATCTTTCGTCGACATCAGATCACCTTTATTAGATCATTACTCATCCATCGCTAGTAACATTTCCAAGTGATCCCCCGAGAGGAAGCAATCGACTGTTTATTATGTAAAAATTCTCTGCGAGGAGCGCAGAACGCATTAAATAATTATGTATTTATCTTTTTACTTCCTGCTGCTACTTCGCGATACTTTCACCGTCTCCGGCGAGTTCCTGAGAGACTACCGTCTCTGGACATTTTACTCGACGGTAGATTAAATTCATTAACCAGCAAATGAGGGCTGAAGACGTCTCAAAATTCGAGCTGAATGTTAATAATTGCGAGTCATTATGGGACGCTCCGGTGCTGTTACACGATACTTAGAACCGATGACGCTTAGCGCAGGTCGCGCCCCCTCCCTAGTCTTCTCGTATTATATTAAATTTCATCGGTCACTCACGTTACATATCATCACCCTTCTCTGTTTCATTTACGTTCATATCGAATTATTATATCATTGTAATTTTTCATACGTGCAAATATTACAAGAATACATTTGCAATGAAACGGTATTCCTACGAAATTACTTCAGTTATATCTTTGTTGGCAAATTTTTTCGAATTACCATTCTAAATTAGAAATAGATACGGTGGAATCGGTTTCTGTTTATTTTTAAGTAAACTTTGATAAACTTTGAAGTTATCAAGATGTTCAATTCAGTAAAAATTAAAGATTTACGACAAATCGTGATCTCCCTCAACATTTTTTGCTACGCGAAAGTCTCGAGTGGTTAAAAATAGACGGAAAGGTGATAGGGAACTTCCGTAAGAGGATGCGGCGTACACACACACAAACATATTATATATATATATATATATATATATATATATATATATATGCAAATGTTTTATTTATAATAAAAGATAAAGTCATGCAAGATAAATGTAAACCGCAGATGCGGTGTCGACGTGGCGCGCAGGCACGCTGAAAAAGGCAAGGTTTTCCCCAGTGACAAACGCGTCACGTTGCGGACGGCCGGACGGCTGACTGCATTATTTACACCCACTTACTGCCGGCCACCGCTTTCGGTCGTTACACATGTTCAGTACGGTTATCTGAAATGATATACGACGGGCCTTTCGCGTACACGAAGCGTATAGATTATTGAAGCGCGTTCCCTCCTATCTTTCGCGTATCTCTCCTGTATCGTTGTAGAAAGTAGCATACTGCCCGTTGGATGAAAGTCGGTGTTCCTTTGTCAGCCGTTCTCTGATAACGGCGGCAGTCTGCGTCTGACAACAAGGTATGATTGAAATATACCGAGAGACGGACCGTCCGGATTTTATAAGAAATTACGTGGATCGAAATATACTGTCAGTTTGTACGTCTCTCTGAGCTTCCTCTAGTAATAAGAAGTTATTTAAGTCGGATAACTCTCTCTGAAAGAGGACTAGATTGCTTGTGAGATAATCTACCCGTAACAGTCTTATTAGATATCAGAATTACATAGTGTTTTATATGAAACAGTATGAAATTTTAATATAGAGAAGAAGAGGGCATTATGGGCTATATAAATATTATGAACACCTGTATTATCTCCGTTATTAGGTAACGATATGCTAGTAATTTGCTTATGGAATTATTTTTTTAATAGTGCCATTACATAGTGGCGCTAATATGCTAATAACCCTGTTTGTTATACGATTTTTTTTTTAATCTTGAACATTTCAAAATTTTTTCAAGATACATCTCAACATTTTTAATTACTTTCTCATTGTTCTTAAACTTGAGCGTATTATCACACGAATGTATTGTACACTAGAATGTTTCCTTTTTATTATTTCACTTTTCATTCGTTTATGCATTCGAGTTATGCAAAGTTAACAATAACATGACACATTTTGATAATGTGGGCCCTACGGGCGTCTCAAGAGACCTCTTTTTCAAAGTTTTCATATTGAAGTAGTATATTCGATAAATCGGTTGTAATTTTATTGATAATTTTTAGTTCATATTACATCTATATTATATGTATATTATTCATATTATATATTATAGATTTTCAGTACTGCATGTGGAAGGTTTATGTGTACGTACATACATTTGCACCTGTTCTGCAATTTTCTCTTTACATATTTTAAGTAAATATACAATTGTATAACAAAACACTGTGTTCTTTAAATTAAATTTTTCAAATTTATTGCAGTGATCCATATTACCATACTTGCTCCTCTTCGACCCCTTACGCAATGTCGTTACGTTTTTATAAATAATATTCGATATAATAAATATGTCATACTTTTCAGTATAGAATTTATTGAAGAAATTTGATGAATACAATGTAATCGTTAAATTTTTAATTTAAAATATTGATTATTAAAAAAGTTATTGTGTTATATGTAAGCCGTTACCACCTTCTCCTCCACTAATTATTTTTAACACGCCGATATTTATAACATAATGTTACAAATTTAATATTATTTTATAATACTAGATGCACTTATTTTTCTCGAAAGCTTTTATTGACAGAGAATGAGAAGCAAAGACTTCATTGTAAAAAGTTTTCAAATATTTCATTTTTATTAAAAACTATAAACATTTCGAGAAAAATAATGATTTCTAAAATTGGAAATTGTGCTCAATGCGATTTTGTCATGTCTTCATTTGCCACTTTAGCTGGAAACAAACCACAGTGAACCATGGAACCGCAAACTGCCGCATTACAGACAGATGTTAAACGAAGTATAGTTTAGAGAGAAGCATTGTTCTAAATGAGAATTACCATACGTAAATACAAGCTTGTCGCTTGTGTGAAAGGTAAACGTCCAACTGACGTGTGCGCTCTGCGGCTCGGGAATCTGTGGTCCGCGTGCGAGAGAGAGAGAGAGAGAGAGAGAGCCCTATCGACGTACAAATAAATCGAGAAGCATCAAGTTTCTCTCAATCACCTACATATATTTCCCTGCGAGATTGAAGAAAATATATCTGCAATTATGGGAGTAGTAAATAACCTTTCGATCGAAGATTTGCGCCGTCTGACAAATTACGAGCTATTCTACTGATAAAGAGAAATGCCGTCGAATGGAATAGATAAGTCTTACATGGAATGTAAAGAGTTTAAAAGAGGCGTGATAAACTTCTAAAATATGGAGATTTAAACTAAGAGCTCTTTCAGAGGATTTTGATTTCACCGAGCCGCAGTATATACGTATATGTCCGCTGCTGCTTTTCGAGAAGGAAACTAATGGCGCGGTCGGATTTGGCCACTGCCACGTCCTTTATCACTGCTGTAACGTTCACATATTTTGCTGCGAAAGCATGTTGATAGCCAGCTGCCATAATTTAAGTACGCGCCGTGAGTCTCGTATTCCGCACTGCGACGGATTACACGGATATACACGACAGAGATTGTAGCGACATTCTTGCAACGCGTAGTTCGACTTCGCGAAGTCACTTTAATGCTGCAGCTCCTCTAAGGATTACCGCGCTTATGAAAGTTACTCCGTATACCGCTCATATTTTATTTAACCGCTGAATTATTTCTCGTAAAAATAAATAGAAAGTCACACTCGTTTATGCATTGTTGTCAGTATCTGTTATTATTGTTATTTTTTTTTTTTTTATTCAAAAGAAAAATGCGTTGCCAACAGAAATGCATTTTGATAAGCTTCTTATAAACGGGATTCTCCACTTTTATCGGGTTTATAGACCAGATTAAAGTAAAGATATTTGCGATTGGAAATACCAAAAATCAGCGATATTACCTCGTCGTCATCGTGCTGAATTGCCATTTTAATATCAAATTTTACTCTCAAAGAGATAAAATGTATTGTATTTCAGTCCCCTACTAATTTTTTGACCACTTCATGTTTTACAAATGCTTTTTAGTACAATTAAATGTGCAAACTTGTTAATGGTAATTCATACATTAATACACAATCATTAAAATCATTATAATGCAAAATATACAAACTTATTTATTTATGTTATTTGTAATGCAAAGAACAATTTCAAATTAATATTATTTGAAATGATGGATAGTACTGCAAATATTAATATACATGGAGAGAATTTACCCTGAAAATTATGGTAATAGCGGGACGTCATTGCTTTCAAAGAATTTTACTATAAAATTTATTAAAATTTAAACTCCTTTTCTACAAAACTAATGCGTGTTCGATCGATTTTTATCCATGGAAGTTTCTCGAAATTTTAAGAATTTCGCTGCTTCTGAGTCTTAAAAAAAAAAAAAACATTTGTAGCAAGAAGAACCTTTGTGGGGCCAAAACCATCAATTTTTCAACAAACAGCACTAATTTCATTTTTCGTGTCGGGTACCGTTAATCCAGGATTAGGATAGGAATATTGCCTTTTTATGAAAAATAAAATCTTCGTAAAAATCATTGTAAGTATTCCAGTTTCATTCTAAAATAATATTTAAATTTCTCTGCTTTTATTGAAAGCTTATTTTTTTCAAAAAATGAATATGGAGAACAGAATTGAGGCTTTAAATCGCATTATGTGGAATCAAAATAACATTAAACCTCTTGGGAAATACATTTTCGCATTAAAATATTTAAAAAAATGTGTTTTTGTGATATTGAATTTTTCTTATATGCCCTTTATTGAAAATCACTCATTTTTATATTGCCAAATAATTATATTTTTTTAAGAATTTAAAATTCTTGTACTTTTTTTCGAAGCTCTAAACCTAAACGAGAATATGTGTAATTAATTTTCTATAATTAAATTATACTATATTTTATTTTTTTCCCGAAGTAAAATACAAACATACTTGTTCTGAAAACGTGGAAGTATATTTGTGAATTTTTAGATGTTTCTTGAACCATTTTAAATAAGTGAAAAATGATCAGACTCGAGATCTGTAGAAGCAAAGTGCCGTTTTTCACATCGTACGTATAATCCATAAGGATTAATAAAATTTAATGTAACTACATTAGGAAATAGTTTGGTTAAATTTCACTAAAAGTATAATAAAATTCTTCGAAGTCCATGTTGACCCATGACTCTCATGATTTTTAAATAATAAGGTAAATTCTAAGACGAAATTCTCTGCGTAAATCTATTATTATTACAATTTTCCATATAAAATATGTGTATTTGAATAAATATAATATAGACATTAGGGGAGCTTTCCGATCGCACAAATCAGCTTACAGGATGCTGTATAAATAATTTACGTAAACTCTCAATGATATCGTGAACTGATCGCATTTCGTTGAGCGTATTACGAACAAATCATTAATCTCTAAGCTCGATATCGGTCCAATGTTTCACCGATGAAATCTGGATACTCAATAAACACGTTACGCTCACCGCTACACTAATGTAAGCGGAGACGATGATAAATTGACACTGTCTATCATTTTCTAGTCTAACGATTGAGAACAATTTGCCATTTCCAATGGCATCGCGTTCGAAAGTATCAAAACAACGCAGAGAGGCCAGGCGATGCAACCGCTGACAAATAATCTCAGTATTTATATTTTTTCTAAAAGCCAGCATGCGAGGTAATATGACCGTAAAAAATGTGATTTGCAATATGACAACATAAATTTCAAAAAGATTGCATGCGTAAAGCTGGAAAATAAATTTCGCCCCGTGGGGAAATGTAAACATAATAAAATATTTATATGCGGCGCACGTTTTACGTGTATTTTCGCGTTTAATTAAAAAAGATGTTCGAACATGTATGCCCTCGCGTCCGTTTAAACGGTGAAAAGCAGTTTGCTGTCTTCTCGCCTCGTTTCGCAATTAGTGCACGCCACGTCAATGACATTTAAACAGCCGGTGGATGGATTGCGGTAACAGAAACTTAGTTTTACTTCTGCATAGCGACCGGCAAAGTGGTGCTATCAAACGCAACGATTGATTGCCGCAAGCTAATAGTGGTCTGATTGATTGCCGTAATGCTATTCGAGTGTTCGTCCGCCGCATTCGCGCATTGACCACTGTCTGCGTCATTGTCAACATCAATTTCGTGTTTATCCCGGAATCGCACAGTAAAATTTCTAGGTATTTTCAATCTTCGGCACCGTTCGCGCGGCGTCACACTGCGATCTGATTTCCTATTCACCGTCTAACCGTAAGTGATTGATGGCGCGCTGACGGTTTAATCATGCATCGATTGCATCGCACCGCGAATCTATTTCGCGCGCGGCGACTTCTCTATCGTACTGCTTCAAAGATCCTCCCTTTTTCAGTCTTAATCCAGTTTTCATCGACCGCTTGTCTAGAGGCTCAGAAATATCGCAGAACAATAGTCAGATTGTTTCCGAGTTTTCGCGCTACTTCTTTGTCGAAAATGGAAAGATCCTCTTTCCATTTCCGACAGAGCATATATACGTTGAGTAGAAGCAAAAAAAAAAAAAACACGTTAGACTTATTTACATTCCCTCCGCAGAGATATCGAGTTTCATCAAAATCTGTGGGCTGTGGTTTGTAAATATTTCATGCAACATTTTCCTATCGCGCCGTATCGACTATCGGCGCGTGGTGTTTTTCGAGCAATATCCTTTCCACGAAATAGTAGGTTTGCATACTATCAGCTCGATGTCTCGGACGGCGATGTCGAGCCCGGTCGATCCTATTACGGACTTCGTATCTTCGGCGTCATTTCCGGATTGCACGGGGTGCGCAGCGCGGTGGCGGCGGCGTCTGGTCTTGTAGGCAGAGACGCGGCGGCATCCGGTTACGCAATGGGGATATTCAGTATTCCCGTTTCGGCGGCTGTCACCAGCCCGGTGAAGAGCTCGACTACTTTAGATTGATCATTCGATAAAGCTATCGGCACTGCGGCGGTATCCCGCCCAAGTGCATCCGTCGTCCGGGGGATCAATCCGATTCGACAACGGCGTTACCGCTGCAGGCGCCGCCGGTGCAGACATATCTTCCTTTCTGTCGGGTGAGCGACGCCGCTTTCAGCTCGCCTCATTGAATATTGAGCAGACTGCGAAGCCGTCGCATCCATCGACGGATTCGCTGTCGCCCGTTCCCTCGAATTTTCGCCGTGGTCACCATTTTTCCGCTGGCGATTCTCTTCGCGGCGCCCGCGTGTATGTGCGTCGCGAAAAAGCGAAAAAGCGAAAAATCACGTTAACGATAATGTAGATTGTGCGGTAAACGCTGATAAATAATGCAGCGATGCGATGAGCCTGACGAATAGAAAGAACGGCGGAACTAAAACGCCGTGTAGCGCCGTTGTAAGACTCCGTAAGATAAATTGTATTGTACTATACCGAAGGCTGAAAGTGAGTTTTCCTCATAACTTTATTCTACCGTGCGCCAGACGTTAGACGTACGATATACCAGCAGTTGCCGCGCGATGGTCGATTTTTATTTATTTCTACGTTATTATTGTATGTATAATTTAATATTACGTTTCTTCAAAGCATTAATTTTTTGCGTTTCGTTTCGCCTTTTCTGCCAGCCAGCGTGGTAAAGCTAAGTACATAATCCGATATTTCCAAGAAAATTTCTGTATCCCCGTAATGAGATTCGCGAGTACGCCGTGGGCAATAAAGGCCGTGCTTACCATGCTTACCGGAATTAACAGAACGTCCTCCCATTACATAACAAGATTAAAAGAAAATATTTTATGAGATAGCTACTTGATCAGCGCTCTCTTTCCAATACTTGTAATAAGATCTGTACAAGATGGCCTGCGAAATTCCTCAAGAACTCGAGCTTTTCCATTTTGTCCTTTATTGTTAGTCATATCAGGAACTTTCGCAAATTAGGCCTTCGTTTTATTTTAATTAAATTGTCTACATCTAAAGTGTACAATTAATTTAAAAAGTATATTTGCTTATGAAAAACATAGTATAATCCGAGTAAAATCATACACGACAAGGTGACGGTCTCAATTATGGGATTAAGTCTTAATTATCGATCAAATTTGCAAAATTAAAGATTTTACGGATATAAGTACTACTACAGAAATTTTTTTCCTCCGTTCTTTAATTTGTTTGTAATTATTATAATATAAAATCATTTTTTTATTTATTGCTAATATTTCAGAAAAAAAACCAACTTTATCTTTAATAACCCCTCTAAAATTGTAGTCAGATTAGAGATTAAAATTGGATTAGAATTTAACTAATCAAAGCAAAGTTTACTTGAGATTGATTTTCCCTCTTCTAATTGATTAAATTTCAATCCAATCTCAATTACCTTTAGTTTGATATTAGTCATAATAATTTCTTTAAATATCTCTTTAATATTTCCTTGAAATTATAATATTTTTAGTAAAATGTATTATAGATAATACACTGAATACAATATGCATTAAACACAATATATATATCAAGTTGCACTAAACATTTAAAATGTATATTAATATATATTTAATTATGCCGACCTGCAATTAAAATTTGTACTTAAACAATGAATGAAATTAAGACTAATAATATAAAGGACACGAATAAGCAAAAAAGAATGGCTGCGTTCAACAAAAAAAGCAGCTTCGTAACTGTTGTAAGTTTCTTTAAAATTATTAGTTTGTATATTTAAATCCGACAGGAACTAAGAGAAAAAAATCAATCGCATCAAAGAATCTTACAACAGTTGCAAAGCTACTTTTTCTGCTGAACGCAACTAATGTGTTTGGTCGAAGCGGATCTTGGTGACCAATAACATTTTTGTGCGATTTTTATAGTTTCCATTTCATGAAAGCTGCATAACGATTGTTTGTCGAGCTTAAAACATAGTTCTATTATTTTTCACAATAAATTTGTCACAATGTTTTAAGATGCTTGTTAGTACGAAGATTATTCGGAAAGTAAGATCCGAAACAAATATGGAAACTATGTAGAAAAATCAGACCTTACTTTCCGAATAACCCTCGTACCACAGTATTATTAAATTGTTTTTTTAATTTAATCTGCGATGTTATGTATACTCTAGCCCCAGTTAGAATTGTGTTTCCAGACTGATAGATAATCACTGCGCAGTTTACATAAACTGGAAATTGTAAAAATCATACAAAAATATTATTAAACACCAAGATCCACTTAGACCAAAAATGATACTTGTTTTTTGCTTATTTGTGTTGTGCGTAAATATTTTTTTAAAAATTGCAATTGTTCGTTGAATATATAATAATATCGAATACATAATGTAAAATTTTCTTTGAAATTATAATATTCACTACTTAACATTGACATTAACAACCTTTTCAAACATTTAATTGTTATTAAATTGACACAAACTAATAAAAATCATTTTAATCTTAAATGATTTATTGAAAAGACGTCATCTTGAAATTATGAATACAATTGCGTATTTTATAGTTCAGTCTGATTTATACCCGAGATTGACTTTTCGATTGTGGTTGTTTCATCCATCTGAGAAGCGCCACGTGCGACAAATATTGGTGATGTCGTGGGATCATCCGTGTGCCATATTGGTACAAGATAAAAGACGAGCGAGTGACTAGGGAGTCCTTTCGATCGTCTTTCTGCAAGACACCAAATTACACCGCTATATGAGAATCGCACGAACGTGATCTCTCGGATAAAACTACCCGAATCATCGTTTCCGTTTGATCCACTTTGCTCTCGATCGAACGACAAGTCGAGCGCTGCCACCTTGCCCTTATTGGCCAAGCCGCGGTCTCCTTTGCCGTCTCGCTTGCGGCCGCCGCGGTCTCATCTCTTGCATCTCGACCTGTCCTCCCTTCAACAAAAGCCAATATTCCTGCAGACAATGCTGAAGGCCCCCATTGTACAGATATCGCCGTACACCCGACTCGCAGGTGAAATGAAATACGCCGCGAAACGTCACATGCAATCCGTCCGTCAGGTGGTGCGCCAGATTAAGCGCAGCAGCCACGGACGGATGTCTGTAGGCGAACTGATGAATATGAAGTTTCGGGATTCCCAACTATGTCACGCTCCGCGCAATAATATCGTCCGAAAACGTTTGGAAAATGTTTCAGCCGTATCATAGGATGTAAAAGGGCCATACCGCTAAAAATTCCGTCGAATTTAATTGAAAGCGAGTAATCGCTTTTTAAATTTGTCAAAAGAGTCATATTTTTACAGTTCAATTCGCTTCGCTCCCTTTGGGGTCTCTAATTTTGAATTTCCATTCTCCTTTTTAAATTACTCCTTCTGTTCCGCTTTCTACTTTCGCTTAAATAATGTTTGCCTCTGTACTAGGAAAAAGGATGGAGTGAGATGTTTGCTTTGTCCCCACTCAGTCATTCTATTTCAAACTGTTGAAGTGTCATCACCTATCCCACAGCACAGCAGGACTACACGTGGCACAATAATCCCGCGGTCTCGTACGTATCTCAAAGAGATTACCAGCGCTCACGGCAACTGTTTTGCTGCGAATTCGTGACATCAGCGACCTTTCATTCGTGCTTGTCTCGACTGTCATTGCTTCCGGTGATCCGTCAACTAGTTTCTTTAACGATACTTTCGCTTTTGATGAAGCCACATCGTTAGTGGTTCCGTGACTGATAATTCCGGCTTCTACGAAAGCGGTGACAAGATTTTCTTTCGGTAATTGGGAGACGTAAACTTTTGTTATAATGTCTAAAGTTACTTTTTAAAAAAAAAAAGTAAAAATAAAAGATACCAAGTGTATACGTGTGTGTACGTGTGGTATGTCTCGAAGGAAAAAACGTTGTAGTAAAAAATATAAGTAGTAATATTCTTAATTCTCTTAAAAAAGCAATAATATCAAATTGTTTAATCTAACTAATATGCATAATATTTTTCACAAAATGTATGAAATCTTTAAACTGCGTTGGTTAGACGGAGAACATATATTATACATATTTCCTTGAAATAAAACTGTTATACGACTTAAAAAAATTAAACTCAAGTGATATGTATTATATCTTTGTGTTCTTATATTTAAAAGTTTTTCCATTTCAAGTGGTATATTTGATTAGAATGTAAAATTAGTAATTTAATTAAAAATAAGTAATCAAAAAAATAACATACAGTATAAAATTAAGAAATTCAATTAAAATAAAAAAATTCAATTTTAAAAAATGACGCTGCTAAATTGAATAAGGAAAACAATTTGTAATAATGAATTTAATCTATGTACGCACGTGAATGTTATTACTTTATTATATTTTGAGATCTAACAGCGCCAAGTCTTTTTACATTAAAATTTCTTTTATTTTAATTAAATTTTTTTCCTTTTGCACTATTACCTATCTAATTTTTTATGATTAAATTTTATATAATATCTAATATTTAGTAATATCGGAGATTATTTTAAGATACATTTCTTGAATCAGATTTTTCAGAAATTGAAACATGATATTAATATGTACGATATTCAATCTTGCTACGACATTTAATCTTTATTAAAAAGAGGACATTTTGTTTTAAAAATAACGTTTTCAAAAATAATTACAATCTTAACGCGCGCGAGAATTTTAGGCGGGGATATAAAATGCGGAACTTTAGTATTGTATTAAATACACACATAAAATTTCATGATATATGTATTAATCGTCTACCGTATACTCCCTCTCTGAAAATCCCCTCTGTAAAGCCACGTGAAATCTATTTAGTATAACATAAAAGCCGTGAACGTGTGATTCATGACGTTGAAAACAATACACGCGCCCCTTTGGATTACGTCAAAAATATCAAACTTTTTAATTGCATATTTAATAATAACACACACGTTGGAAATTCAATTAAAAGTAATTTTCTCTTGTTATTCTTACGTATAAGGTGCTCAAAAAGGTTATTCGGTTTAGACCAAGTTTATATAACATGTTAATGAGATCGAGTAAAAAGTGAAAAAAGTTCACATAAACTTGCTCGAAACTGTTTTCTTTTTTTTTTTTAATTCTAAACGTTCAAAGGTTTTTATCAATTGTTATAATAATTGATGTTGTAATAATCAATTAAATAATAAATATTTATAATATAATATGTATAATATACATATGTATCTATTTATATACATATGTATCTATTATTTAAACGAGCAAAATTACTGCGATTACGCATTGTGATTTTAACATACATTTAAGATGCATAATACATAGATGTCTTTATGTACCGTACAGAAATTATGGGATGTTGTTTTCTTACTCCGCCGGCATCACATTATCAAGGAGTTTGTTAGACCTTAAACGTTTACCTATGAAACGAAAGATAAACAATTCTGCATTAAAGATCATAAACTCTCGGATAGCAGATTTGAAGAGAAACGAGGCGAATAAATGGCCCCCTAAGTACTTGGAATATTCTCGTCGCTTGCGTTCTTTTCTCATATGCTGGATATTCTTTTCTCTAAAATATTTTACAAGAAATATTTGTAGAGAATAAACGAGCGCAGAAATATTTTTAGAGTATGCATTGTGTTATCTCCCGAAGAAATCAATGTTAAATAACACAATGCAGCTCAGTATTAAAATACAACATACTGCAGTTTTAACGATTGCATGGTTACATTCTTCGCAAACAACGTCTTCAAATATTGGCAGCAAATATCGTTCCTATTGCTGACCTAAATCTTCAAATGTATCCGCGTTTCTTTTCTTAGGATTTCACCGCAATTCGCGGATTAATAACTCTTTTTATTTTTACATTTGGGCCATTTGTAGTTGTACGCAATTTTGGATCTTGGCCATAAATATGTCGTCCTTAATGAAAAGGCCGATTATCGTCGAATTTATCAATTTCTGTCGGATTGGTAGGTCGAATCGTACAAGATAAAGTGTTCTCTAGAAATTCACTGTATTTTATTCAAACACACACATACACACACACAAATATAACGTGCGTAACGACAATTGCAAGAAATGCTTTGACGCAAGAGATTAATTGAGGTTAAGCTCGATTTTTATTATATGTAATACTTTGAAAAAAGACACGCAGTAACTAGGATAATCTATGATTTAGCGTTGCGAGATATTGCTGTTCTTTCGCAAATCCTAAAATTGACGGTCAACGTTATCGGAACGATAAACGGAAATTTCGGATGATTCAATGTCCTAAGCCATGTTCCATAAATCCGTTTCAGTAGAAAATTACAATATGAAGTTATGACAGATACTAATCTCGATGCCATTTATTTAAGGTGTGGATTAAATTTTTGTTTTGATAACTTAGCACATTCTTGGTAACAATAAATTAAATATTAACTGAATATGAATTATTTTAATTACACGTTTTTATAGAAATGTATTAAAAATATAATTCCTATTTTTGAAAATGGTTCAAAGATATTTGATAACTATTCATGATTAAAGAGTTACAAAAACTGAACAAGTACGTATATATTATAAAAATTCTGGATTATGCAGTCTAATCATTTTGTATCGCACGGGAAAAAAAATTTTCTATTGTAGTAAAATTGTTTTTGATATAATAATTCGATATGTTTGTAGAGACAGCGATAAAATTTAGTTGATACAAGTAATTTTTAGAAATTATTTATTAGTAGAGATCTGCTTAGCGTATTTGTCTTTACAATTAAGTTAATTTGCTTAAAGAACAATAATGCATTCTTAGCAAATAATTTTGCTATTAGAGCAAAAATGCTACTGCTCACTCTGCTTTTCCGTCTGTCTCTCTCTCTCTCTCTCTCTCTGCTCCTTTAAAAGTGAATTTGTTCTTACAGCAGAATAATTTAGTTTTAGCAAATTTATATCTAGCAAATATCAACTTTTAACTAATCTTTTAGCTGTCTACATAATACATTTTACTGCAGCAGCATAAAATTTACTACGCTAGCAAATTAGTTTTCTCCGTGCAGTAACGTCACATCGTGAACAATTTTGTTTCGGCAAAAATCAAACAGTAAACGAGAAATATAAATAGACGGTAAGTTTAAAATTTACATAAGCATCAAACACAATTTATTTTATGAAGTTACCTTATGACTCTGCAGATTAGGATAATAGATTTTAGATTAGACTTCGATTAAGGAAATTTATTGCGATTGAGAGACACTCAGTAAGGTCGAAACTAACATCACTTGGAACATTTAATAAATAACATATGTATAACATAAGGGAAGACATTTTGTTTAAATTGCTCGTCTTTGGCCGTTTGACGCTTTCAGAAATTGTTTTACAATTTGTTTTCTGCCTTGGCATAGAAAGCTTTCAAATTCAGAGCCAATTTCGAAATGAAAAAGCAATGAGCGTTGTTGGTATTCGGAATATCATTTTTTAAGACTTGTACCAAATGATTTAAGCGCAGTGTGCTATGCACTCGTCTGACATCGCATGATGCATGTGCACATGCGGCATCTCTCGTAAACCTTAGAATAATATGCCCGACACGGTCAACTTCCACATATTGCGCTACATACATTTTCTTATTACACGGTTGCCTGGTTATATCAACATTACAACAGTATCTAAGGTACACGTAAAGTAAAATGTATTCACGAAAGAAAGCGACTGGACCATGTTCCTTGAGTGCCTCGCAAAAAAGTTTCGTAACGGAAAATTAGTCTAAAACTTTGCCAGACCGGCTATTTAAGATACCCTTGGTATCGAGAATTAAAGTTCCGGACGTTGTCAGCGTTGAATATAAAAATGATACCAAGGAACATTACCTTCTGATTAATTTTTCCCATGGGATCTCTTGCCTCATCAGAAATTTAAATTGACTAGATAACTAAACTATCGATCCGCGAATGCAGCGTAATGGTATTAGAACTACTCGACGCTGTTCCAGTATTATAGGAACAATCCGGCTAATGTAAAGCTCAGAGCATTGATTCTCTCTCGATACATCCCCCTCAAGCAGCGACGTAGCGAAATGCCGCTGCTACTTACAACAGATTCAATCTTCGTGCCTTCCGGGACGTCGTTTGCGGCCATTTGCGGAGGCTCGGTTATCCTCGCAATCAGATCAATGCAACCGTTTGTGCCACTACCAAGCCATCGATGCTCGTAAGCCGAACTACCCAAACCCGCAACTTTTTCGACGGCACGGCATGGAGGCGTTTCATATCGGAATCGCGCGGTTTCTGTCCATTATATTTGTATCAGATAAAGTCAAAGTTTCTCCGTCTATCAACAGCCGAGTGGGAACAACGAAATGCGGAGGCAGCACGATGATATCGACACTCATAAACGGGAAATCAGCAGATACTGAGTAATTTTTCTCTTTTTCGTTTTCGCATTGCATAGGCAATGCCAATGGATATGTACGCTAATGTAATAGCGCTTGAACTTTTACGTAAGACAATCACACTAACAAATAATCCTACTTTTGTATTACTCGTCGGATATATTGAAACTTACAAATATATTTATAGAATAACCAAAAATAATAGTATTTTTTTATAATGGTAATTTTATGATGGTACAATTTTAAAGGTGACAATTACCTCTTGTATTTATTTTATATTGCACTTTATATTATATTTCAATATTTCCACAAATAGAATTAATTTATAAAAAATAAAATTAATTATGTGGCCTTTATTCGACTCAGGTACTTAATAAATGAATGTTAAAATAATTATAATTAGGAGTTCCATTTCTAAAGTTATTACTGCAATAAAAAATGTTAGTAATAATGTCAGCAACATAAAATGTGTTAGATTGGAAAAAAGCTGCAGTTATCACAATTTAAATATATTTAGCTGTACATACATCTTAACCATAATTATTTTAATGCTGTTATTGTTTTATGGTTATGTAGTAAAAAACTGCTATAATTTATAATCAATGCACGTACGATGTCTATAGTTCTGAAGATTAATTAAAATCAAAATCCTAATGTGAAAATGTTGAGGACACAACAGTTTTTGTAAACTGATTAAAATTAATCAGTATAATAGCTTACCATAAATTTATCGCGCTATGCGCACTTACAATTGCGCTAACACGTATGCGTAATTATAATTCTGATTTATTTAAGATTTAAGAAAAAATATTTTAATATCATCACGTGGCTTCCAATGATTTATTACATTTGTTTATTAGACAGATGTATTTTTCTTCTAAAGGACTTTGTATTTTGATCTCATTTAAATACTTATAATGACATACGCTCGTTTGTTACAGTGTATCGAATGTAGGTACAGCATGTGTCATTACATATATATGAAAAGCAAAACGAAACGAACGAGGGAAAAACAGCGATGGGACTTGATTTTTCTACAATGCGTATTCACGTTACAAAATTCCGCAAAACCGCATTGGGAGCTTCTCGGCGCTCGTATTTTTTTCGCTGTCCCAATGACGGAAATAAACAATGATCGCATGTAGCTAGCGAACTGGACAGGAAATTGGATCGTGATATATATATATATATATATATATATATATATATATATATATATATATATAGTATATTGTATATATAAACATATATACACACATATATATACATATATATATACACCATATTAGAAAAAAGGAAATGACACTTGCCGGGTATGAACGCAACTTTACGCACGATTCGATTTTTACAAAATGTGAATACATCGTAAGGTTGGTGTGAAGCGTTGTGCAATCGGGGGAAAAAAAGAGATCTTGCAAGCAGACAAGAGACGGAAAGGCCAATACGCGGTGAGTTTCCTGTTTTTCGAGCGGCCTCGATTTGCGTCATTCAACCTACACCTTGGACTAAAATTACAGATCAGCAATCATCAAACTATTTCGAGATGAGATTCATGAATTACACGAAACGGACAGTTTTTTTTATATATTTGATGTCATACCGTGTTATAATGTCATGATATGTCTTAACTCAGTCAGAATTGAAAGATATTAAAGGTATTTACTGAAAAACTTTAATTTTAGACAATAAAAAAAATGTATGTTTTATTTTCATTCTAATTTATTATATGTAAAAATTTTTGTTATTTTATTAAAAAATATTTTATTAATAAAGCTTAAGTATTAATTTTATTAATTAATATATTTGCAAAATAACTATTGTTTGAAAGCAGCCAAGCGTTAATTTTATATACTTTGAATCATGTAATTATGACAATAAAATAAAGAGAATTATTCTCTACCGATACATTAACTGCAGTGGTGCACCAAGTGGATAATAATTAAATATATTTCACAGAACTAATAAAAGTAAATACAGATGTGTATTGTCAGTCGGCAAAATTGTTTTATTTGCGATGTTCCGTAAATGTTCTAGCTTAGTGGCAAATGAATATTTTTTTCTCTTTTTTTATAAAATAAAAACAATTTATTGTATATATTTTGTGTGTGTGTGTGTGTGTGTGTGTGTGTGGGTGAGTGTGGGTGTGTGTGTGTGTATAACATATTGTAATCTATAAATAAAAAAATATACTGTATTGCGTGTTAGAAGAGAAAGGAGAAGGAATTCTTTGATGTAAAAATATAAAAATTTTGAAGTATGTCTCGCAAACACTTATACATGCAACTTCCATAAGCAAATTTGGAACTTCCATAAGAAAATATTGATTCAACATGTCAACAGCGTTATTGCACGAAATTGTTATCGTTATATCACATTGCACTATTTATTATTCGAGAAACCTCAAGATTGGGTAAATTTTAATAACAGCTAAATGAAACATTTCAAGAGCCATTAAATGCGAATATAATTCACAAGATTGCCGACGTCAGTGAAATTAAAGCCGAAGCCGTTTCCACTTTACGAATCGTACTTGAATCTCTTGTTACTGAAAATTTCCACAATCAGCATCGTTGTATTGTACATCCTACGTACCGAGCAGCCAATAATCACTAATCCGCCTAGCTTAAGCAGCCTATAACCATTAATGCGGACCAGTAATCCTGAAACAATTAACCACCTGCTAGGTATTAACCAACCCTTACATTGCCCTATAACGTCGTGACCCCCATTTTAGCAACTAAATGTCATGAACTGTGCAACAATATAGTACTGCAAAATTACGAAATACAAGAAATATAACTCGCTCGATAATTGTATACAATTCTATTATAATGTATACATTTTTATACTTTGATCAAATTATTTAACAAACTGTTGACGCAAAGAATTATATGTTTATTAAATAACTAATTTTTATAGGAGTCTATTATATCCTGAACACATTGGCTGAATTGTGTTTAAAGTACCTAACCTGAATAAGGCAGTAAATAAAATACATTTTTCAATTTATCATTTAAAAACGCGCTTCAAATTGAAAGTATATGCTGGTAAAATATAGAAAGTAAATAAAGAGAGTAGAATTAGAAATCGGCAGCAACGCGTTCGTTTAGTATAACAAAAACTTGTGATGAAGTGGGTACATGAATCACGTTTATAATAATTTGCTGCAAAGCTGAAGTATACATTATTTTATTACACCATATATTATAAAATAATTCAACTTTTAACTAAAAAAAATAATATATATAAATTTTTTAAATAAGTATATTTTTTTGGAAACAACGTATTCGTTAAATAAAGTTTATAAACATTATTATGGCCATTGTTATTTATTTGTTATTGAAGCTTACACCAGAGAATAACGATTTTCAATACTGCTAACTTTTAAAAAGCTAAAATTGCGCTCTAAATTTTAACTAAAATAGCTAGAAATTTTCAAAGATTAAAAAATTAAAATCAAAGTTTAAGGTAATTGTGATGTTTAACGGTAGAGTATATTTTCCTATAAATTTTTATAATTAATAGTCATTTTAAAACGATTAAAAAAAAATATTTAGTTTTTTGTTATTTTTAATTTATTTTTGATTCTTTACTATGTTCAGAAACATATAATAAGACCATACATCAGAATTAAAATCAACGTTTTTCTATTTGTTTGCAAAAATATCTTCTATATAAAAGATATATTTGATTTTTGTGCGTGAGTGATTGAAAAAACAAGATTTTCTTTTTACTTGATTTATTTCAATATCCTCATAAACAAAGTTTTTAAAAATAAAATAAATTTAGTGGCCCCCCATTCGGCTGTTAATGCGACAAATATTTAACCGCAGCAATTGTGAAATAATTTGGATTGTATCTACGAGCTATCTAAGCACATTATGTATTCCCTAATACATAAACCAATGCTATTCAAATCATTCATAACGTATCACTTGACGCACGCTCGCGATGTCAACCGCGGCAGAATTAACGGGCC
Source organism: Solenopsis invicta (assembly GCF_016802725.1). Taxonomy (NCBI): domain Eukaryota; kingdom Metazoa; phylum Arthropoda; class Insecta; order Hymenoptera; family Formicidae; genus Solenopsis; species Solenopsis invicta. Next base: position 6,350,677 of record NC_052672.1, read on the forward strand.
ATGCAATGACGTTTTCCAATGACATAGGTATTCACTAGCGAATACCTATGGTGATGAATTTTAGTTCAATCCGCGTTGCAATGGTGAACAATGGGCCAGATAAGGTCGCCAAAATGCATTGAACGATAGGTATAAATTATCCCTTCTACGCACATGAATATGAATGCGCGGAATGGATTGTGCATTATAAAATTCCAGGGATCCACCACAATAGAAATCGAAAACTTATGACGTCCGAGAGTCGCGATAATGTTGAGAGATTCATTTAACAATAAAGTTCATTGAGTTAATAAGTTTACTCAATTGCGAATAAAATAATTAGGCGGTCAAGTGATTAGCGTTTAAATAGTAATTATTGTTATACGGCGTACAGTATTGATACTGAAACACGCGCAAATTACCCGTAAGAACTGTCTTTTTAATTATAGCACTGGTCGTTTAATTGCGTTTGAAATAACAGCAGTTTAATTACGTTTATCATTTAGATACAATGAAACATTATATTTTAGTCCGCAAGTTTCAGGTAATTGGACATTGCATTTATAATCATAATGTTCACGGATGAAACAGTAAATTTAACGCAATTAAATAAAACATGCTAAATGATTATTATGCGTTTTATTTAATCGTATTGAGTTTATCGTAGTTATTGTTGTTGTAACAATATCCGAAGTATACCGAGAGGAAATTCTATACGTGTTATCGTTAATAGATCCTTTGATTTGATAAATAATGAGATATGTACAATAATTAGGAACATTAATTAATCCGATGTTACTGAGAGCTTACGTCGTTATTAATGCATTTTAACGTATGTGTTCCGGTGTATTATCTCACATAATCTGCAATTCTGTCACATACATATACGTATGTGCATATTTGAATATATGTATATGCATGCATATACGTGTGTATACGTATAAACATAATTATAAAAATTCCACTCGGACAAATCTGACAATCCAATTGATAATATTATTTCATCATAATAAAATAATGTTATTCCAATTTTAATACGGTAGTTATTCAGAGAATTCACAAAGTGATCATTTTTCACACGCAACCGGCGCGGCGCGACAAAAATACCAAATTATTATTTTAAGAAAAATGATATCGGAGTAAAAGAGAGAAAAATTCTATTCCTTTATTAGCAGTGCAATTACGGAAAATGTAGTAATTACTTCGCTAAAGAAGTAAGTAGAAAATTGCTGTCTACAGAATTATTCCGCCAATAAATAGACTTTCCTTTGTACTCGGTTTCTCGTGTGCAAATGCTATCTGCCGCTGGCGCGAATCTACATGTCGAAAGTTTTGCAGTAGAAATGGAAGTCTTGAACCCCGTCGGTGTGAAATTAAGTCTGTCTCTCGGTGGCGTTACGAACATCCCGTAGGCGATAGCGGAAATGAGGCAGGCGGGAGCGTAATAATTGTTAATTCCCGTACGTACATGGCGACATTGCATGGCAATAAACAGTTTGATAAGTGGACGACGCGGGGCATCCTGACGCGGCATTCGGCTATAAATTAGATCGAGATATATTTTCCATCAGGTAGAAGTCGCGCCGGCGGCGAAACGCTCCTGTCGTACATTCGTTACAGTTATAAATAACCCGTGGGCGATAGTAAAAATAGCAACCAGGAACGTAACGCACCGGGCCCTGAGTACCGCTTGTTGTAAAGCGTGAAATAGATAGATTGCGAACGTAATGGGATCGGAAGAAAATAAAATTTTTTGTGCAATAACACTTGAATTTGGTGACCATAATAATACAGTACGAGTATAACATTTAAGAGAAAAATGATGTAATTTATGAAATTACAAGTTTTACAATTTGTAAAATTTTATTTATAAAGTAGTTATTTGCAAAATATATTATATCACTGGTAATATATTTTTATTTTACTCATATGTCCCGTGGTGATTCTTATTTTATTCTTTATCAGTGTGTCTGTGTGTGTGTGTGTGTGTGTGTGTGTGTGTGAGACCACACTAATAAGACAGCTTGTTTACCAGCGTAAAAAGATTCGATGCACGTTATAAAAATAGTCAATTTATAATCGACGGCAATTACCATGTTATAAGTCATCCAGATAATATAGGGTAATTCGAAGAGCTACGGCAGGAAACACCTGTTTGGCCAGTCGTGTACAGGCGCATTGTTACCTCAACGAGCCCTTTGTTTCAGCTCATGTAGCCATTTACGTTAAGCGGCTGCTAGAGATATAGGTCTCCGTACAATGTGCATTGTGCAGTGTGACCGACGGCGAACTTCAAAATTCTGCCTATGAGTCTATCGCGCCATCCACGCGTTTCGCGATCGATCAAGTTTGATTATCAATTGACTCTAGTAATTCGAACGTCGCGTCGGAAGCTCAAAAACTGCGAAAAGGAATAGAATTTTCAATCAAATTTTCGCTCAATAAAGCTAAGTCAATTATGGATAATCTTAATAATTTTGTGTAAAACCGGAAAGATGTGTTAAATATAATATGCACGTGGAAAGAACGCTTTTCCTAAAATATCTAAAGGAGGATCTTTAGCTGGATACAGGTTTAAAAATAACTTTCTTTGAATGTCTTAGATCATCAAAATAATTATAGGACGTTCAAGCTGGTTACTAAAATGTCAAAACTTTTTGCAGCGTTACTCATCACGCTTGAACATCCTTCATAATTATTTTGATAGTTCAATAAAATTATTTTCGAAACTGTATTTAACTAAACTTTAGATACTAAAATTAATTAATACGAAAATTAATTATATAATAAATTACTTTGCCTTAACATTAGTGGCTTCGTTCCTTTATCACGTTTTCATGCTGAAGATGGCTCGAAGGATGAGCCAAAACATCCACGTGATATATAACTTTTTGTAATTATTCATGTGATATATAACTTTTTGTAATTATTATTTACTGAGCACCGTCGACCACGCTTGGCTCGTATTTGCCACACTTCCTTTGTTAATTTGATAAATTACTAACTCATAATTAATACAGATATTTATATATATATATATGTAGAACAAATATGTAGAAAAACACAAAAAGAATAATTTTGCTAAAATACAGATCTGAAAATAATTATGTTGAACCATTAAAAAATTTATATTGAACCGATTGCTAGACTCTGTCATAACTTTTTGCAACAGTATCATCACGCTTAAATCTCTCACATAATTATTTTGATAATTCATCATAAAGTTAATTTCTGATCTGTATTTGTAGCTTTAGATACTATCGGAAAATTTTTCTTTCGCGAAGATGTAATCTGAAGTATTGGAAGATTAGATTAAAAGAATTTTATACGTGTTTATCTCAAAGTTAGAACGATAATTTCGTTTGGCGTGAGACTTCTCGACCTCAGCGTATTTTTCATCCCGATCGATGTTTGAGCCGACGAAATTTCATCAAGATTGATGTTGAATACTGTATAAATTTCACTTGCAAAACACCGAGAAATTGTCCCGCAGGTATCCTTCCAAGGCCGCTGTCGTCGAATAGATTAAATGATCACGTGAAAGATATTAATATCATATAAACAATAACTTTGCCAAAATCTTACGGAGATTATTTCTGACGTACCTGCCAATATTTTTTTATAATATATTTAATACTACAAATTCTCTACACAAAGACTTGCGCGACCAAATTACCAAATTAAATGCCTTAACCGATAATTATTCGGGAATCTACAAATAAGACACACGTAAGATTGGATTTATCTTTCAAGCAATTTTGTCGACAGCATTGTTGACCTACGTTTCTCGCTTTGCCTTTGATGTACGAGACACAGAAGCTGTTTCGTTTCGCTGCGCCAATTCGAAGATTACAAGACGAATAGTCGAATCGTATTAAATAGCAGTCCGTCTCGAGAATGCCAATGCATTTCAGAAAGAGAACGAATGTTGGATTGAATGACTGACTACGGGATTTCACTTGCGCAACAATGCACAACGACGTTGCGTTCAATGCGTTATATAAGCAAGGAAACCGAGAGAGTCTCATGTTGGGTAGCGTTGCCGCTATCGGCAACTTTTACAGCCGCAACGTAAAAAGAAAAATCCCCAATGCAGTTTCGCTTGCGAATATATACGAATGCGAGCAACGTGACACACGCGCGCACATACATGCACGGGAAACAAATGAGCCGTGGAATATGTCCTGATGAGCAAACTGGATCCTCTTGGCAAACAGATAAATCGCCATTGCGCTCTCGCGATAAGGCTCGCTCTCGCAGCGTCGCAACGGCACAATGTTGCATGTCGTGAATTCTCATTTCTCCTCCATACTTGTTGTGCCGCGCTTCATTCTCTTCTTCCAATTTGTATTTCTGCTTCGCAGATAAAAATGTTTCATAAGCCGGAGTCGTATTCGTCACAATGATTAATTAAATCTTTTATGAGCGATTTTGAGACGCCTTATTGTATAATATCACTAATTGAGAGTAATTTTATGTGTACATGTCATTGCATTTGTGCTGCGTACTAATTAATTTTTTTTTTATAATAAATCTTCAATTTCACGTAATCCAATCTTGATTTAATCTTTATTTCGAGAGCATTAATTTTGGTCTGGCAAAATAAATCTATTTTTAAAATATTTTTTTCTGTAAAGCTCTCGCCGATATTTCGCCTTGAATTTTCCTAAGGAATTTGTCATTGACGAGTAATCCGGTAATTCCCGAGCCGACTTGCGTGAGCCGCATCAAGTTCCGGAATTCAATTAAACGGGCCAAGATTCGAATCGCAGCTGTCGTCTTTGATTTTTCCAAGAGATATCTATGCTACCGCCGTCTGGGCCGTTGGTTTGGAATCCACTTAAAGCGGAAGTGGAGTTTCTGGGTTAATCTTGCCGCGACCAAGACGAGAGCGAAGTATTCCGCACACGTTCGTTTCTATATAAGAATGCGGAATCAGATTTATATGCGCGCGAGGCCAAGAGCGTGAATTTACAAAACCGAGTGAGCGCACGCGTTGTATCCCATGTAAAAGGCACCACCCTTTATTGCGGCCACAATATGATCTTCCGTTTAATCCTGTGAGCCCCTCGACGCGCAATACATCCGTCGCGAAAGAGCGGTGTTACGCTAGGAGACGCCGGGGAAGTCACCGAGTGTCAGTGACAATAGAGGAGATCCATATCGCGTGACAATCTGGCGAGGCATCGAGCCCGTCATGCCAGACTCGGTTATTACTACTTAGAGGATAGAGAGGATTATTGGTACCGTTTAGTTAGAAGAGTTATTGCTTGAGTAGAAGATTTATCGTCAAGTCATTACAATTGTTGGCTGAGAGGAAGGCTTCTAATTATTCATAGCACGAAACTACACAAGTGCAATATTATGTAACAGGTATATTCGTAGATGTAGCAAAAATAATTTTAAGGAAAATGCAAATAGACGACAGTTATAAAATAGAAAAACGATTATTAAATTAGTATAATTAAAAAATATAAATATGTAATTATAAAAAATATTGGATAAATGTATTATTTAAATTACTTGGAAGAGAAATTACATTACACGTGTCATTTAAAACTTTTATTTATAGACCTAGTTTACAACCAGCCGTCCAATTCTGATTCACTCCATAATGAAGTGAAATTTCTTGGATACAAACGAGTTAATTACGATCCACTTCAATTCTCTTTTCTCAGCAAAATAGAGTAAACTAGAATTGGAATAAGTATATAAAACGCTTGCGAGTGTTATCAACATAGCCAATTAATAGTGACAAGATAAAAAATTAATATATAAGAGTTGTGATATTTTTAGTAAAACTACAAAAACCGAAACAAATAATGTTAATTATTGTTCTGAATAAAAGTAATAACATTTACCTTATTACTTCAAATTTATAGATCATATTTATGATTTACTAGATTAGCAACTCTGACATATTTCTTATATTTCTATTACTTTCATTCTGTTCTTGTTAGGAGTAAGATCAATTCAATGTGTAAACATTCTCTTAATTCAGTTCACCTCAGAGAGGATTGAACGGCTGGGTGTAAACTAGGTCATAGAAAGTATTTAATTTTGTAACAGATTGAAGTTATTAAATTATTTTGTAGTCTTTATTGAATATTCTCTGCAGTCACCTGCAATTATTAGAGGAGAAGGAGATATTATGGCTACTGTGGGCATTACTCTTATTATCTTCGTCATTAGGTGATGAATTCAATAACAATTACTCATTATATCACATTACAATTTGCTTACATAGCCCGCTGTTTTTTTAGTAGCGCTAATATGCCAACATACCATAGTTAACAATTGTTATAAGGCACTTTTACTTTTAAGTGCTTTAAAATCTTTTCAAAAAACATTTAAGCATTTATACATACTTCCTCATTGTTTTTAAACCTGAGGATATTATCCTCGGGTTTAAAAGGTATCCATGTATTCTAGAGTGTTTCTTTGTTATTTAACTTTTTATTCAGTTTATACATTTCGAGTTATGCAAAATTAAACAATAACATAGGATTTTGTTAATATTTTTTTAAGCGAAATTCTCTTATCGAAGTATTCCTTCAATAAATCGATTGTTATTCTGAACGATGTTCAGGAATATTAAAAATATTATTTTATGCTTGTTGTTTAATGTTAAACAGACATAAAATGATATTTCTAATAATATTTAAAATTCCTGAACGCAAGGAAATTCTAAATTAGGAAAATAATGGAAAATTAAAGAAATATAATTTTGTAACAAAATACCGTGTGTTTTCAAACTAAGCCACTTTTTTAATTATCTTTGTCTAGCCATATTATCACCACTTTTTTCTTCCACCGATTACGCAATGAGTTACATTTTTATATAATAAATCATGTTCTAACAATAAGTAATAAATATTTCATTACTTTGAGTCTAGAATCTGTGAAACGACACTTTGACGAATATAAGCAAATTTCAAAATAAAATATTTATTATAAATAAAATTATTCAATAAAATAGAAATGGATGCTATATTACTCTCTTGCTTCTCCTCTACACCCCTTGCGACTACAGTTATCTGAAATTGGGTCATATGTTGAAACTCTGAAAATTATACTAATGTTTAATCTTTTGCAAGCAATGTTCATTTCGTTCCTCTCTCAATATGCATTCGCTGCTGTATAATACGTACTACTCGTTTCACCTCGTCCGTTTCCCTTTATTACTCTCTTATCACCTATTGTGTGCCCGAAAATGATATTTCATTCGTCGCAAATGTTACGACGGAAGACTCTCGGATATGATATGGTAATCGTTATCAACGATCACGTTACATTAGACGGGGAAATGTAGATTTCGCGAAATAGGAGTGTCCTGATGGAGATAACCTGTGGAATAGTAATCACAATTTCACTCGCGTCGCAATAATTTAGTGATCTGCTTCATCGGACCGATGCGTTTTTCGCAAATGGTGCATCCTTATTGGACACACATAACGATCCGTAAAGTAATTCTCCGCGCGTAATTACCCGCCGGTGAAAACTATATAAAGAGTCGTTTTTCTCCACTCTCTCTCACTCTCTCTCCCTCATCTTTGAAGGAATTCCGTGTTCTACTCTCGCTATCATTTATTATCGCCGGGCTTTTGAAAGGATAGGAAGCCATAAATGGGGATGTAAGGGTCGTTACGTCGAGCAACCTGCAGCCCGTACGTAACGCGCCGGCATCCACTTTGTCATCTTTTAAAGTCTCCCGTTCTCTCCCAGCTCGGTAACGGGTCACATACTTTGAGACCTCTTTTAACACATCATCCGTATTTGGAAGAGGAAACGGCCCCGAATGCAGCGGAATGTAAATACAGAAGGAATCATTCTCTTCTCGCCTGAACATAACACCACGAGTTAATCAGCGCAATTTAACGTTTCCATTTATTTTCAACTTGCAAGCGCGATCTTACTTGCTACGTTAACGAAACTACCCACGGGCACATCTCAATTTCATTTTGTACGAGATGTACAAAAAATAGGAAAAAAAATTAACCTGATTTAATTCTTCAGCTTGATTAAACTTTTTCAAGTATTTATGTACTTTAATTAAATGTATCTAATAAATGCAGAGAGAAATTTCAAGTTGACAATTTTTTTTTCCGTTGTCTTATTTCTCTTTTTCTTTCTCATTTTCCATTTTGTATTATGGCCAATGGAAGTATATTATAACCTCTTATTAGATAATAAATTCCAATGACTACTCATAAAATTATTTATTTGTCTGTGATTATACAGTGACGTTAATATGCCGTGCAATGATTGACATTTGTTATAAGATATTTTTACTTTTGAGCAAAACTGCGTTTATAAAATTTATGCCCAAGGACTTGTGATCGTCGAATGTCTTCATCTAGTTTACTTCTGTCTCGCACCCTACCCCGATGAATAAACAGTCAATAATTAATGGCATTTTTAATATTTATTAAACTACTAAAATATGTAAGAATAAAGACAAATAATTAAAAAATAAAATATTTTTTTTTACACAAAGAGTCCCTGGCACTTCGGCAATCTAGAGCTTCAGCTTCAAAAGCTTATTGATAAACGCGCTATTGTTTTTTAGTATTTCGAAACTTTTTTTATATATTAGTATTTAATTACACATATTTCGGTTTAAATTTTGGGCGTACTGTCGTACGAATACACGTACATTTGAATGTTTCTTTTTTTATTATTTAAAATTTTATTCGACTATACATTTTGAATTACAAAGTTAAACATTAGCATGAGATTTTGCTAATATAACTCATTCAACGTCTCAATAAGCTTAACATAATCTTATTGTCAAAATTTTTGCAGGTATCAAAGTAGCTATTCAATAAGCATATTGTAGTTCTATTGTAAATCTATAGCTTACATTACAGGCATTATAGATTTTCAATACCGTAGTCTGTATGCGGAAGGATTATGTGTGTACGCGTACAAACATTTGTATATATTCTACAATATTTTCTTTTAATTTCGAGTAAAAATATGTAATCTTTTTAACAAAACACTATGTTTTTTAATTAAAATCAATTTTTTATATTTATCCTTACGTAGGCCATTTTATCACCTTTATTTCTCTTCGGGACTCATTATACAGTGTCGTCACATTTTTATACATAACATCCTAAGTAATAAATATTTCGTAACTTTGAATCTAGAATTGATTGAACAATACAATGGCAAATGTAATCGTTGAGTTTTGAATTTAAAATACTGATTATTAACAAATTTATCTACAAAATGTAAATGAGGGGCCATATTATCAGCTTTTGTAATAATTAGATTTAATTGCTTATAAGTTTACACGTTAATTAATAATTAATTCTTTCTGTTTCTCTCTTCAAAAATACATTTTTTTTATATAGAAATAGGGAACCTTTTAACGTGTTGTAAATAAAATTATCTACAATTAACGGATATTTTTAAATATCGCTGCTCCGTTTTTGCTACTGAATAACATCCGGTTTTTACATATCGCAGTTTAGCAATTTTATATTACGTTTTGCCGTAACATCGTGCCGCGTAAAATGCGGAAAACAGAAATGAAAATGTTTACAAGAATTTATGTCACACAGTTTGTTTAGAAATTTAAGGCTTGTTTTCTTCCCGTGAGAATATGCGGAATCTTTTTAATTCTCATAAAATGAACAGTCTTATCGCGCGATAAAGTTTAATGTTATAGGCACCAGATCGGTTTCCTTTCCAAGAAAATTCCCCAAGCGCGGCATATCTAACCAACATATCTGCCCCACTCTTACTAACTTGTAATAAAATAGATACAAGTAAAACGAGTATGTGTACATGCGCATGTATTATTCGGATGTGAAAAGAAAATTCAAGGGTTGTGAAAGCAACAATTGGGAATAACCGGGAAGTAAAAGGGAGAAGTTACGCGTGCTAGTCGTAAACTTTGCTCTTTTTATACGTACAAGCTTAAAGAGGAGCGTCGCGGGATGTATTCAACATTCGCGAGGACAAACTCTCGCGGGATCAGAATTTATCCTGTTACCTCGCCTAGTCTAGTAGTTTAAAAAATGTTAGCGAATGTTCGCGGGTGTCTCACGTCGTTTGCGTCATAAGGTATTTTCGACGATGTGCTCGACCCACCCGCGCTTTGGAAAACAGAAATGAAGGAAAACAGGGAGAACTATTGACGTTGTGAGTCTTTTTTTTTTTTTAAACAGATAAACAACGAGATACACGACCGTGCAAGCAGCAAAGAAAAAAAACCGACGATTCCGCAGAATCATCAACGAAATCGGTTGCGCTCGAAAATTCTATTGAAGCTGAGGTTCCACACCGACGAAATCTTTTATAGAACCTGTTTTATGGTTGATTTCTCTTCCAGAGTGAATTTCTTCTCAAAAACTCAGTTCAAGAATGATGTTTAGAATTTTGTTCTGCCTGAGATTACATTTTTAGCAACAAATTTTTTATAATATTATATTCTGGAGGGGGAAAATTCTTGTTAATATTAGTACCAAAAGAAAATCGCCAATACTAGCATAGCCCTCCTAAAACGGCACCCCTTTATTTTTTGGAAACATTCCATTGTATTAATAAAAACATGGGCTTTGATAAATACAGAAATAAAATCTCTTAATTCATGTATTCATAGCCTCTCTATATAAATTCTGTTAAAAATAAATTCTTGAAAAAGCAAAGATAAAGTTTCTACGATTTTCTCTTACAAATCGCATAGTTCAAACCATAATGGACATATTATTAATAACATTGGATTACTTTACCCTTTTGTAATTTCTTAAAACTATTTTTCTCTTTCATATTTTCCTCGTAGTGCGGTTTGAAATGTCCTAGACAAATCATTTCTAAAAGAGATATTTGAAAGATATTTTAAGACATCTTAATTACAAAAAGACATCTTAATTTAAAAACATTATGACGTCTTAAAAGCGACTAAAAGACGTCTTTTAAGGTATTACAAAATAATGTTGTCTGAGATGAAATTGTTGCGCATATGCAGCGTAAAATAGTACACCTCTCCATAAAAATAAACAATAATTATAATATTAATAGATGTTTCGTGATCATTTATCTCACATTTTCTTTAATATCTTAAGATAGAAAAAACAGCGTCAAACATGATCTAAGTATACATTAATGGAATGCCAAAGAAGATGTACAAAGTGAGAGGGTTTAATTCTAGCCTTTTAATTTTATAAACTTTGTTATTTAATACATAAAAGTATATTTTATTATTTAGTTTATGAATTTATTTCGTGATTGTGTGTGATTCTTTATTCGCTACGTGTCTGAATACTGTATATTTTTTCTGCTTACTGTACTAGTTTTGGGGCTCAACTTCTCAGATGCTCTTTTTGTAGATACGAAAACATTAATTATTACAAAATACAAAACATTATATAAATTATACCATCTAATAAAAGTCACTTTTTAGTTTGCATTTATTTTATGAAATTTTATTTTTAGCTCTCGTTTAAGCAATATTACTCAAAAAAAAAGTGATACGCTAAACATTGTCTTTCCCCTCTTCAATTGATTATCAATTTACTATTGCGACGTTACTATTCTAGTTGAATATGTGAACTGCGTTTCAAGACCGAAAGTAAAGCCGTAATCACACTAGAGATTGAGATTGAGATTGGGTTGGAATTTAACCAATCCGAAGAAAGAAAACTAACCTCAAGTTAAGTTAACTTTGCTTTAATTGGTTGAATTGCAATCCAATCTCAATCTCAATCTCTAGTGTAATTACGACTTAACGTGCAGTTGGAAGAACTAGAAAATAAATACAAAATCACAAGTAAGTATTATTGAGCACTAAAATCTTATAACTGTTATTAACTTTCTCTCGATTTAAATTGTGTTACACACATCACAATCTCATTCCAATTATTGTTTAGAAGTTTTTAATTCGATCCAAGAAACTGCGGAACCGACGGCGAATTATTGGGAAGTCTCCAGTTCGGTTGCAACGAGTCTCGTACGATCGCGATAGCGGATTTCGTTGATCTCGCCGAGAATACACCGGGAATCCGCCGCAAGCACTGAGCCGACGTTATACGTAAGCTTTCGAACTTACACGGCTGATGGCGCGTTGCAGTTGGAGTTCTATGGTTAAGAACGTGGGAGCGCGGAAGGGTCGAGAGACGACGGGAGGGTAAGAGGAGAGTCGACGTTTGGGCAGAAGATCAAGAAAAGACGAAGGAGGAACAGAGAACGGCGCGACGAAGTAGCTAAACCAGAAATAACTAATAAGACATTCACTCTGAGACGGGCGGCCAGCCGGCCCGGACGAACGCGGTGCGTCTGAGTAAACCTCGTCATCGGCAACCTCATCATCCACACCATATACGATAAACGTCACACTACTTAGAGCGAAACGGTGGAAAGTAAGGCCGGAAGGAGTAGAGGGTAGGGAAAGGAGGGATCGCGGATGTACGGGAAAAGGAGCGAGGGCGCATAGTGTGCCGTAATATAAAAAGTGTGCTGTAAAAGGAAAAAGAAAGTGTCGCCGGAAAGAAAGTTCCACGTGATATCGTCGATCAAGTGCTAGTGCATCGTCGGCGCATGGCTATATAAGCTACGGGAATTGCCACCAACGGAGATCTGAACGTTCGTTCCGGTCTTCTTCCTCCCCTTATGGACCACGGAAGAGAAAGAGAGACTATCCATTGTCGTCATCGTCATCGTCGTCGTCGTCGTCGTCGTCGTCGTCGTCGTCGTCGTCGTCGTCGTCGTCGTCGTCGTTGTCGTCGTCGTTGTCGTCGTCGCTGCCGTCGCCGTCTAATTTTAAGTGTTAGATAATGCACACTGGTGCGCACCGGTGTGTGCTCGGATACTAAAACGGTATCGCGCACGCACGCGCGCGCGAGCGAACACGCGCTAGATCGCGACGATGGCGATGGCACGCTGGCCCGCCCGTTCGGATCCGCATACCCGTTCCTCTATGTCCACCCTTTGCCGCAAGCTGATCCTTCACGATCTCTTTTACGGCCTTTGCCGAAGTAAATAAGTTACCACGAGGGAGGACTCCTTCGGTCCCCATAGCCCATTGAATCTGTCTTTGCTCGAATTTTTCGCCACGTTTCTTCCTGTCCTGCTGATTTCGCTCTTCTCGTCCGCTTGTCTTTGGTTCTACGTGCTCTTCTTCGTACGATTTTTACTCCCCCCTTCCCCACCAATCTTTTCTCGCCCTTTGATACATTTATCTTCCTTAACCCTAACCTGTCTCGGGACATTCTACTTTAACCCTTCTCGCTATTCCCGATGCGAATTCTCCGCACGAATCCTCCACGATTTTTAGAACGCTGGTTTTATTAAAGGTCTTTTCGCCGTTAGTTAGCATCGACTACGCAGTTTCGTTTCTAGTTGCTAATTTTGCAACCTGCTTTTGCAGCTTCTCATCAAAGTGTTCTATTTCTCGTTCTCTTTCCCTCTCCCTCTCTAGCTATCTGGCAAAAGGACTCTTCATTTCGCCCTTTCTTTCACGAGCGACTTTACCGCTCCACTTAAATATTTCATTCCATTTTGATGATTTCGTTCCGAATCCGTGCTTTTTCGTTACAACTTGTTACCAGCTGCCTCTTTCTTTCCATTTCCATTATTATTATTGTATTCCACCTTATTTGCCTTTCTCTGATTTCTCTTTTGATGCTACAAATATCGCTCGCAACAATAATGCTTACAACAATCACTCGCGGGACCAAAATATTTGCCCTTCTTCTTACACTACCCTTTTTGGCTTTTCTTCAATCTTCCGCTCTTCTCGTCCTTTCTTCTTGTAATTTATGTTTCATTTCACTTATGTATATATTCAATTTACTTCGGAAGGGAAAAAAGGAGGTCGTTCTTATTAACTTGGCTTTCGCGATCTTCCCGTGTTCTCTCTCTCTCTCTCTCTCTCTCTCTCTCTCTCCATTTTCTCTCTCATTCCTCTTAACTCATCTTTTCTAACGACACCGATTTCGACATCTACCTTATACTCGCCATCTCTATCCTCTTTCTTCTCAGTCGCCTCTATCATCATCACGTTTCCTCTTCTCTTCCCTCGCACGCTTCCTCATTACGATTCTCTCTGGCCTTCTTTGCGTCTATACGTGCTCGATTTGCATCTCCCTACTTCTGCTTAAAGACTCACGCTTTATCTCGGCTCTGCACCTCTTGCTTGTATCATTTTCTCTTCAACTTCTCCCCTCCTATACCGATTTTGTTGCCTCATTTCTATTTCGCTTTCCGCATCTTCCTTCATCTCTTTCTCCTCTCTCTCTCTCTCTTTCTTGGTCTATCCTTTCCTTTCGCCGTCTCGCTCTTCCGTCTCCTCGTTCTTCATCTCCGTCTGTCTCCGCGTGCTCTAATATGGCTACCCGGTGTCCAATTACTCGCCTCGTTCTCGCTACAATTTTTTTCCGTCATCGTATATTCGCCGATAGCCGCGACGGAGAAAAGGTCTTCATCAACCTCCGCGCGACACGCCGATCTATTTTTATTCACTTTTTTTTCCGTGATGCAATCGCCCATGCATCCTCATTCATCGAGCCAATATTACGGACCGACATGTGATAGTGCACTCTTGCCGCGAACGCCAGTTTGATCTCCGATATAAATTGGAAAACCATGCGGCACCGTCGCGGAACAACAAAACGGAAACGTGATTAAAAAATTGTCGAACGCGGAGATCGATGGAAACGCAAGTTGCATGGCACTGCGAGGGAATCCGCTCTCATCGTTTCCGTTTCTCACTAACGAATCTAATTTAGTCGATAATCGGCACGATTCCCCAAGCATAAGATTCCGTCTGGCTCGAGTCCAGAAAACATCGGAGGAACGAACGAGACTCGTAAAATCGAGATACTCCTCTACTTTCGGGAAGTGTTCCAGTGATTCTTGTAATAACGAGGGGGAAAGAAATCATTAGTATAAAGCCTATCGATTGCGACAATTGTTTAGCGGAGATAAAAATCTTAGAATTTTTAATTAATGAAGTTAATCTTACCAATTTTATGAAAGTAGAGCAAAATAGTCAATACTGGCGTAGATCTTCTAAAGCTCTTTATTTCTCGGAAACTAAAAATTACGGTGTATTAATATTGATAAAAATATGATCTCTGCTTAAATTAAAGAAATAAAAACATAGTTCTTAAATTCATGGCTTTTTTTTATATAAAATTTGTTAAAAATAAACTTTTCAGAAGCGAGAATAAAATTTACACAATTTTCTCTTGCAAATTATATCGTTTAACCAATAATGATTATTAATAATATTAATAATTAGCCTCTTTCTAATTTCTAATTGTATTAATTATATTACATCATTTTACATGTTTGCAGCTTTCTAAAAAAAGTGTTTTATTTATACATTTTTCTTTCATATTTTCCTCGTAACGCGATTTGAAAAAAACATCGTTGTGCAGCGTAAATCAATACATCTCTCCACCAGAATAAATACTAACTATGAAATCTTTAACTAAATAGAATGTTGATAGATATTTCATTAATCTTTTCAGATTTTTTTTTTATACTTTAAGTATAAAATAACAGGTTCTCTAATAAGATGTATAAAGCGGGAGGATTTAATTTTTGTCTTCTTATCTTACAAAGTTTGATGTTTAAATATATTTCATTACTTAGTTTTTTATCAATTTCTTTTTATAGTCAACTCCTAGGATCGTGTCAGCTTTACTATTACGGTCTGTTGTGCCAGTTTTGGGGTACAATTTCTCAAACTCTTTTTGACCCATGTTGCGAAACATTAATTATTATAAAATACGAAACAGTTTTATAAAAACTGTTGTACCATCTGATAGGAAACACTTTTTAGTTTATATTAATGTTTTTAAAGTTTTATTTTTAGCTTTTATATAAGAAATATTGCTCGAAAACGAAGTGATATGCCAGTATTGGTGACTTTTCTCTGGGGACGATTCTCCGGATGGTGCAACTTTATGATTCAAAATTTGTTAGACAATCTATCATTGAAGTTCCATGCAACAACGATAAACACAATTTAAATAAATACAATTTCGTGCTTCGGTACGTGCGCTTTACGATGGCCAATATGGAAATTGTAAATTTCACGATCGTCCCGTACGGAAAATCGAACGAGTGAACCGGGAGAGATAATTTGACAAACAACGGTACAGTATGGATATTTCGGAAATATTCGCGCCGTTCCGCGGAACGAATGACGCCGTTTTCATTACACAAACTATGAAAAGCTACGGCGCAAAAATATACGGGCCGCGCGTTTATTTAAAAATTGGCTTCGTAGCCAATCGCGCTGGGCACAAAGCGGCGCGCGGCATACGTGCGGGATCCTCGGTGGGTCTGATTCAACGTTGACCGCTTTCACTGCGACATCCCCCGCATCCGCGCTCTGTTTATCGTCATTTGAAACCGAAATCACTTTTTTAATCGGATTGGAGAAAAAAATTTCGCGACGGTATCACCGCAAGCTATCACCGCGACGATGTAACATCGACAAACGAGCGAGCGGAACGTAAATTACATGCTTTTCTGTCTCTCTCTCTTTCTCTTTCTCCCTCGCGATATTTGCAGAGTCTCAACGCCTCGGGGCGCCATTACGTTAATTAGAGCCATCGTGCAACGCCGTCAGACTGGGACATGCGGATATTTTTTTCCCGCTTCGATCCTGGCAACGTTTCGGCCACTAATCACGCGAAGTCCTACGCGACAGTCGTCCTGTAACGCGGCCAAAATACGATTGAGGGAGGGTTTCACTTTCACCGAGGCGACGACGCGAACGCCAGCCGCAGTCGCGTCGTCGAATACCTACGTTTTGACCGCTACCCCCGCATGACAGTGCGCTTAAATTTACACGACACACTCATGCGTCATACGTACATGACACGCGCGATGACGATTTACGTGGGACGTGGCGGCGAAAATTCGCGATTTCCCAAAATTTCTTCGCGCCGTCCTCGCACACAGTCATACGTCGCGTCACGTCGCGTGGTGAAGCCGCAGTTTAACGACAGAGGATCTTTGGTTTCTAGCTGTTACAGCGCTGGATTTCGGTGACCGGAAAGCACAACTCGGGGACCACTAGGGAGGGCCCCCAACCGAGGAAGGCCGCCGAAAGGCGGTCACCAAATCAAGTAAGTGCTTCAGTAACAAACGAGCAAATGTGCGTGGTTTTATTTTCTGGAAAGTGTCACACGGAAAGATCGGTTTTGTGTGTTAAAATATCTAAAAATTCAACTGAAAACAGATCTGAAAATAATTCTGCTGGATTATCAAAATAATTGTGAAAGATGTTCAAGCTTGGTGAGCAATGCTGCAAAAAGTTTTGAAGGTCCAGCTATCAATTTAAGCGTTCTACATAATTATTTCGTCCAACAAAATTACTTTCAGATCTGTATACAGCAAAGTTTTTAAAATTTTAGGTTTTAGAAAAACCGACCTTTTCTAGTTTTAGCACTTTATTAAATATTAATAGAGGAGAAGGCTGTATTATGACCACTGCAGGTATTATGGTACCACGATAATAGAAGTTATTATCGCCGTTATTACATGACGAATTGCTAGTAATTACCTGTGGAATTATTTGTTTAGTAGTCTACCGTAATAAAGTGGCGCTAATATGCCAAAACACAATTGTTATAAAATATATTTATTTTTGATGTCATTTCGAATTTATTTGGATATCATTTTAATATCGTGATGACTTTTTGTTCTGTTTGGGATTAGGAAGTTTGTGTAAATATTCAATAATTTATTTTTTTATAATAAAAAGTCTAAAAATTTGTTTTTTAAAAATTATCCTTTTAGAGCAGTCTGTCTGTAATCTATTTTCTAATTAAAGTAATCCAGCATTTATTTCTATCTATCTTAAAACTTTGCGATTATAAAGCTCTTTCTAACAATTTATTTTTGAAAAATATACAATTTTGAAACAAAATATTACATGTTTTTTAAACAAAACCAAATTTAAAATTTTTGCGGGGGTGCACGTTATCACCTCAGTTCCTATCCAATCTATAATGCAGTGTCGTAACATTTTTATAAATCACATGCTGAGAAAATATTTCATAACTTTGAGTCTAAAATCTATTAAATAACACTTCTATAAATATATCGTTAAGTTTCAATACAAAATATTAATTATTTAAAAAATTATTAAATAAAATATAAATAAATGGCCATAATACTACCTTCTTCTCTATTAACATTGGTAATAAAGAAAAATTGTCAATACCATCACTTTGTTTTTGCATCATATTTTTTAAACAAATGCTAAAACCAGGTCAAATACAAAATTTATAGTTATTTATAGTTAATCGCAACATCCACGCACGTTTATTGTATATTTATGATCGTATACTTATAACAATAAAAGTAACGATAAAATTCGTTATGGAAACTATAAAAATGTCACGACGTTACCGTTAGTCACAGAAGAAAGCAACGGTAACGATTACAAGTAATGCGTTACTTCCTGCTATTAATAGTGTTATGTTTAGTTTCTAAGAAAATAAGGAATGTTGTTTTAGATAACTTATGTATGTCATTATCAAAGACTTTCTTTCCTTTATTAAATAAAATAGCATTTAATTTTAAGAAATTCATTATACTTCTTATCATTAAAAAGATGAATATTTTATTATGTATAACAATTATAATGACGATTCATTCATTTATTATCGAATTAGTGTTTGACATATTAGTAATTAGAAGAAGTTTTCAGTGACCTATTAACGCGAACTTTGAATAATGACTTCATCTAATCCTTGCTGTTGTAAAAATAATTACTCTGGTAACACGGGAGTATTAACGAGTTTTATAATGATCTTGTTAGTGAACATACTTTAGTACGTGTTGGATAATCTCTCCGTCAGATCTACCTGCTCATTAAAAGTACCAAAATTTCTCGGGAATAATAATCACATTATCATCCACTGGCGAGAGTTAATAAGAAAAAGTCAGCGAACAAATGAATCTGAACTAATCAATCTTCGTCGCATGGCGGCTTATGATCTATAGCTCATTGCTAGAGGGTTGCTGATTCCCGGGTAGCTCCTACTTGCTCTTCGTTCTACGTCTCGTTTCACAAAGCTTTGTGTCCGTCGGACTTTTATGTTATAAAACTGAATAATTATATTTATCGGAAGGCTAATAGCACGCTTCGATTTGTTAGATAAATATCTGTGATGCATACCGAGCGACGGGATAATAAAAGCCACCGCAAAAAGTCTTTGTCGAGACTTACGTGTAAATACAACATAAACGTTCGATTAAATTGCGTTGTATATGTGAGAATGCAAAGTACAGCTGTCATAAGGCAAATTTGAAATATTAATCACACGAGATTGCGTATTGTAAATTACGAAGTAAATAAGTTTATTTGTTGACATTTTTCAAAAAGTAAAATAAGTAATGTTTTTATCATAAACGAAATATAAATTTGTCAAGATAACAAAGTACATAAATATCTCCTGTAAATAAATTTTTTATTTTAATTTAATATTTAAAAAATTTTTTGCCTCCCCTTTTAATTTTTTTTTTCTCTTCTCATATCTGTAATATTTTCTTTGACATATAGAAACGTCAACGGCATAAGAAGTTTATTGCGATACGAAAGTACGCCGAAAAATTAGCCACGTCAATACTCCATGGCCCTATAAATGTTTCCGAGATAAAACGTTCGAGACAGCTATAAGTTGGGTCAATATTTTACAAAAATGGGTACAGGATATGATTTATCGGTTTTAGAGTAGCGCGGTATGTAACGCCTGATATCGCATTGTAGTTAGTTATCGCAGACCTCGGTCGAGTTATCGTAAAAAGTCATTGGCGAAATCACAGGGCTGCCATGTGAAAAATGGGTCTTCATTTGTACAGGTGGATCTACATTTATGTCCATTCTCCGTAGTAGGTACAAGAAATCCATTTTTCTTCTGACTTTGAGATCGAGAACCGTTCGCCATAAATGAGTCCCATTCTTCTTTGTCAGAAGTGAATTCATCAATCGCTTTTTGTATCGGCACACATTTTCAAAGCACTGATTTTCGTATTACCATTTTTGCACGTAGCCATCTGTATACGTTGATTTATATAAAGACTTTGGCCTTCATAAATAATTGCATCATCAAAATACATAAAAAAAAATACAAAACAATTATAAAAATGTATTGGAATAAAGAATTTATGAATTTAACATTACAATTTTCTATTATTAATATATAAATTATTAACATAATCATTCAAACTACGTTAACATTACGACATTTAATTCCAACAAAAAGTAAGAAGCTTTTCTTGTGTTCATTCTTGTATGCCATATCTTTATACTACAGCCATGGTGCAAATAACGAGCTTGAAATTCTATGCGTGAGGATTATAATAATACAACCGAAATAATGCCGGCGCAGAATTTATATAAATCCGATGATTCATTGATCCCACGTGGGATTATTCGGGTACGTTATTTACATTTACGCGATGAACTCGTCTATAAAAGCGGGTTCCATTCACGCCCCCAGGGTGCCATTATAAAATATCCGCAATTAAAATTGCTTCGACCGCACCCTCGAGGGAATTGAAAAATATGATTACTTCGAAATAAATAGATACATAACGATTTTCTGCCTCAAAATCCATTAACAAGCCAGAAATACCTCAATGTTTTTCATAATTTTGTTTCATTCAAAATCATTTCACTAATACGTTTGACAAACAATTTTCAGTACAAATAATCCTCTTTTAACATAAAAGATATTTTGAATTATTCGCGCGTTATAATGACGTTAATGTTCCGAAGAATTATGCTTTTTATGTATACTGCTTGATCATTTAGATAATTAAAGGGATAATTAAACTCATTCAGGGAATATCTACCTTCTTTGACTTTTACACTGGATTATCTACTAAAAATATTTAACTTTTCTCTTTATATCAATTTTCTTTCTCAAAATTCATTAACAAGCCGGATATGCTTTAATATTTTCTATTAATAATTATAATATTTTGTTTCAAAATTTTATAATTATTTCATTAGTACACTTTGACAAGTAATTCTTTTTTCAACAAAAGATATTTTCAATTATTCATGCGTTAAAATTATGTCGATGTTTTGGAGAATTTCATTTATCCATTTGATACTTGATTACTCAAATAATTAAAGAGATAATTAAATTCATTCAAAGAATATATTAGTAGATTATGTTCAAATTTTACACTATATTATCTGATAAAAATAATTTTTATTTTCTTCGTGTCAGTTTACTACCTTAGAATTCATTAACAAGTCAAAAATGCCTCAATGTTTTCCATGATTCAGTTTTATTTAAAATTATTTTATTAATCGTTTGACAAATAATTTCTCTTTTAACACAAGAGACATTTTGAATTATTCAAGCGTGAAAATGATATCGATGTTTTGACAAACTTTGTTTTTCTGTTTGCTGGTGATCTTTCAGATAATTAAAGAGATAATTAAATTCATTTAGAGAGTATCATTGTACCTTCTTCGAATTTTATATTATACTACTATAATTTTTATTTCCTCTTTATATCGATTTTCTGTCTCAGAATTCATTAACAGGCCAAAAATGCATCAACGTTTTCCATAATTTTGTTTTATTTAAAATTATTTTACTTTTAACAAATAATTTCTCTTTTGACACAGAGAACATTTTAAATAGTTCACACATTAAAATTATCTCGATATTTCGACGAACGTTGTTTTTCTGTTTACCGCTTAATCATTCAGATAATTAGAGATAATTAAATTCATTCAGAGAACATCACTGCACCTCTTTCAAGTTTCATACCGTCCCTGTCTGTTAAAAAATAATGTTTATTTTCTCTTTATATCAATCTTCTATTTCAAAATTCATTAACAAGTCAAAAATGCGTCAATGCTTTCCATAATTTTGCTTTATTCAAAATTATTTCACTAATACGTTTGATAATAATTCTTCTTTTAACACAAAGAACATTTTGAATTGTTTACACGTTAAAACATTACATCGATATTTCGACAAACTTGTTTCTGTTTGTTGTTTATCCAGATCATTCAGATGATAAAAGATACATCTTTTATTACCATTGAATTCATTTAGAGAATATCATTACACAGTTTCTTGAAGTTTTGTTATTACTGCATTATCATCTCATAATTTTCTTTTACTTTATATCGAAAGTTATACAATATCGTATATCGTAAAGTTTACACCGCAATTTTATGGTAAGCTTGAACGACGTATATATGTAATATTTAATTTAATATCGAGTGTTTAAACATAAACGATATAGGTATTTCGTCGTCCGGAGGCGGTGTTATGTTGAAATACATACAGTTACACTTAGAGCATTACGTTTACCGTGCACGTACGCCGATGAATTTTGTCCGCTCGCGTCGCGCATCTTTTCGGCGGAGCCGAGCATTGTGTATTCGAGATGCACTTTCGGTATGTATGAGGACGATTGGCCGTATTATAAGACGGTAGTGGAGTCAAGCAACGTTTAAATCGGCCAGTATTTTCCGAAATTAGATCACTTCAGTGACAAGCGACACGTGGATAAACTCCAGGTACGTTTTTAGGGTACTTTTTTTAAAGCTTTTCCCGTTACCTTTCTTTTTTCCTTTTTCTTTCTCTCTCTCTCTCTTTCTTTCATTCACTCTCTTCTAGTCGTGTCATTGTACGCGTTAGAACGTCGAGGGCTCATGTAGCAAAAATGGTGAAGAGTTGAAAGGACGCATCGCGGACTAACGAGCTACAAAGTGCACCTAGGCACGTAGTAAATGTCGCACAAGGAAAGGCAGCAACTGTTCACACATGTCCCGAACTCGCAAAAAACTGTCGGCGAATATCGCGCCGCTAACGAGCGTAAATCCTAAAATACGAAATGGCTTTTATCATTATTTTATCGCGATAATTCATGCAGCAGATACTAATGACATTTTATTCGTCGAAACGCGAAATAATAAATCACGACGCTGACGTAAACAGCTGCAATGTTAATACGCATTTTATATGATATATTCTTTACAATATCACAATATTACCGTTATGTATTATAATGCCGGTAATATTACATCGCGATATTACAATGTGCTGCGCTCTGACCTTTCGTATGCGATTCGCATCCGCGTGCATTACCGTTTAAGTGACCCGGAGCGTTTTGCGCGAAACGTTAGCGCGTTCAACGAAATTAGAAACGCCAGCCAGCGTTATAATTTTACGGTCTCGCGCTGCACAGTTGCACCATATCCGACCGGAGAGTATAATTCCATGGTGCGCGCGCGTATGTAATGGTTAAGTATAAGTAGGTAACAGTAGCACCCGAAATGTGCTGGAATTTATCGTGAAGCATGAACCGCACTGGAGCGGCCACGGAAACCGCGGACGCATTTTCGGCGAGGTGTAATCCCGCTGTACTCGAGGCTCATTCGGTTTTCGTCCGGGACTTTTATACGCAGCCTCTTGATATTTCATCGTTGTCATCGCCACCGCGTAATGTCAGAATCATCGTTGAACGTAAGTTCGTCGCGCCACGCGAAACCTGAGCGGGTATGTCTCAAACAGGATTCAAACAGACTAGGTGGAAAATACGATAACAGTTCTCTGCGCCTTCAGAGACGTCAAGGAAAAAATATACGCGATTCAATCATCCTAATGCTATAAAAAAAAATGTTCTAATATTGACACGAGACGCGAACGATGAGCAACCGCACGAGCAAACAAACAAACGATAGGTTACTTACTCTTCTCCCCGGCCGCACCGCCCGGCACCGATTGACGCCGAACTGAAGCCTCTGCTGCTCCTCGCGCGCTACAAAACAACGATCACAATATGATTAGGGCACGGCAGGCACGGCAGTCGGCATGAGCATCGACATATTTCTATCGCGAGCTCAAAGCCACAAATCTTGGACAGCGGTGATACAAAACGATCGAGACACGCGACGCGAGTGCGTCGCGAACGATTAGTACGGCGCGAGTAAATAAACAAACGAATGATAGGTTACTTTGCCCCCTCTCTCCGGTCGCGCTGCCCAAGCCTCTGCTGCTCCTTCCCTCGGAGTCCTTCGCAGCTGCTTCTCCATGGCACTCGTGCACACGATGTCACACGCGCGTGCTCATTACCGAACCGCAACGAGTACAGGACCAATTGCGCAGTCCGATTAAACGCGATTCGAGAGCGCTTCGCCGCGCTGCGTCTCCGTGGCGTCTTTCGTCGCCGGCGGCTGACGTCATCGTCGAGTTCACGTCGGCAACTTCACTCCGATTTACCGGCGCGACACGACGCGAGTCAAGCTAGAGTTAGGCTTATCACGCATGAAATGCATAACAAAGCATAAGCGTAGCGTGAGGCTTACATATAAGGTAACTTTATGCAGGATGCTCATTCGCCTATTGGTCTCGTGCTACGCTTATGCTCTGTTATGCGTTTTATGTGCGATAGGCATTAAGACGCCGAATCTCGCGCGCGCGACGCAGTTAACCTTCCTTCACTTTTTATGTATGCGTGTGTTAGCGCGCGTTACAGCACGCGTCAAACACTCTGCGCGTGCACGGTAGTCGTCTCGATTTCGGCCTCTTAACCCTCTAGCTTGACTCGCGTCGTGTCGCGCAGTAAATCGGAGTGAAGTTGGCGCCGTCCACTATCGAAGCTCTCGGCCGCCAACGGAAAGCCACGGAGGCACAGCGTAGCGAAGCGCTCTTGAATCGCGTTTAATCGGGAATTACGTACTGCCTGCGCAATTGGTCCTGTATTCGTTGCGTTTCGGTGGTAAGCGCGCGCGTGTGAGATCGTGTGTAACCGCTATGGGGAAACAGCTGCGAAGGATGTCGAGAGAAGCAACAACAAAGGTTTGGCCAGCGAGACCGGGGAGAGAGGTGAGTAACCTATCGTTTACTTGTTATAATCAGAAGAAAAATTTTAAGAAAGATTTTATAGAGAAATATACATGTATTCCCACATTCCATTTCCAAATTATGTCGAAATGTTACATTTTGTTAATTCTTTACATAATATTTATATTGCTTTCCATATTTATCTTGTGTTAAATTAACACAAAAATCAGAGGGGATTTTGTTTGAGATGTGCGATATTAAATTTACATAAATTTTCCAACATTTTACTTCTTAACTCTGATTAAAAAAGATTATATGGCACTTCTACTAAAAATCAACAATGTTTTATTACAATATAAAAATTACTGATATTGTACAAATATAAAAAAAAAATATTGAAATATGAATATCATCTTGTGTGATGATTTTTAATAACGATATCTCGAAGAGATGTAGATAATTGTTCTCATGCTTCTCATTCTCAGCTTCTCATTCCTATTCTATTCGCTCTCGTTGCTACCAACTCTCCATGCAAACGAGACGGCTCAAAGACCGAGGAGGTAAAGATAAGTTCGCGAGATAAGCATATCCTGATGTCGATGCTGGAGAGCAGATTCTTCGAACTTTGTTTAAGGCTCCAGCGAGAGAAAGTTTAACCGCGTACTACAGCAACCGATTCTCGAATTAAACTCGACATTCGCTCTTAAATTTCACATGATTGCTTCTATGAAAAAAAAATTAATTCTTTCGTGTAGTCTCAAAATATTTTTAACAACAGATAATATTATATTGTCATGTAATTTCAATGTAAATTTTGTATAAATTTTCTCTTACACCTTTAATAACTTCTCACTATCGGAGGAAATGAGTCGATGTATTTTCGGAAGTATCTCACTTTAACGCGATTCGCAGCAATTTTCTTAATGCGATCAACTCAGGGATTAAATCGTATGGTAGATCAAACAGATATTTGTTGTTTTCCAATGCTTTTACAATCAGCATTTGTTCTCTGGCAAATCGTTACGGATCACCTTGTCGCTTGTGCTCGCGATCGAATTATCCACATGTATGAATGAATTGTAATAGCGGACTATCGTTGAATTACGACGGACGGCCGATGCACATTTGTGTCGGCTGTACCGTTAATAGGATTTCTACAAAATCTGATGGATATCTGAAATGTTTAGGATGTGATTGGCAGGAAGAGATAAATGGGCAAAAGTAAAATCCGCAGATTAATTCTTTACCCGTATCAGCAACAAGCTGGTCCAGAATTTTAGCTGATTAACGACTAAAATGACCGGCTGTAATGATCGCTTTCCGGACATCTCTCTGATGAAGATCGCTTAATTACGTATAAAAAAATTAACGCTGAAAAATAAATTTTGAAGATAAATTAATTCTCGAGAGCTGTGTAATTTATGAATAAAATTGTATTTAGCTATATTTATCATTAATTTCTGCTCGAGCATCAATTTTCTACTTTTTGCTTTATTAAGCTTAATAAATGATACGTAATTTTCTAAACACGTATAGTCCTACGGTACAGTACAGATCAAAAGCATTGCATTATGCATTCAAGCAAAAAAAGTCGTCACTTTCATGAAAGACGTACAATAAAATTATAAAAGTTTATTTACTATTTATTACCTATTATTTTATGATAGGAGTGCTTTGAAGAAATAAACAAAGAATTTAATGATTTACTTGCGTTTTCTACACTTTTAGAGGTGACGTAATGCTTTTGACTTATACTGTATGTTAGCGAATTAACGTAGAGGTCCTCAGAGAGTTAAAGAGACGTCGTATTCAGAGTGACCCGAGGGATGACTGTCCCGCACAGTCATTTGGGCTTAGCGAATCCACGGACCCGAGCTTAATACACCGTGGAGACTTGCATACATATATTTAGACGCATCATATATGTACATACATTTTTTTTTGTGTAACAATGTAATAAATATTTGAGACAAAGTGGAAACAAAGTAGAATTTAATTTAATGAGAACACGAAAAAAGTACATTTAACATTTAGCTAGAGAAGAAAATAATTTGATTGGATGGTATTTATTTAGAGTACGCTCCTCGCCTTAAATTTTAATAAAAACGTACGCATTTGATACGTTTTTATTCAAAATGAAAGAATTTGGCAGAAGCACGCGGCGATCTGTTTCGCAAAGCGAAATGTTAATTATTAAAGTTGACAACTATTTAGATTAGGGAATTTGTCATACCTACGAAATGTAGTGACATGAACATACCTCGTCGCCACATGCACATGTGAAGTGCGCACATGCGTATGGGAATTTGAAACATGTATGCACTTGTAATGCATCGCC
The DNA here is from genome assembly GCF_016802725.1 of Solenopsis invicta. Classification (NCBI taxonomy): domain Eukaryota; kingdom Metazoa; phylum Arthropoda; class Insecta; order Hymenoptera; family Formicidae; genus Solenopsis; species Solenopsis invicta. The sequence continues at coordinate 6,377,791 of NC_052672.1, forward strand.
TGGTGAGAGATTTTAATGATAAATGAATATATCTATTAAATCGTCCATAATTAAATAACAAGGTAAAATAAAATAATTAAATAATAAACTATTTTCTGCAATAAAAACACAAGTTCTCTGCTTTAAAAACACAAAAATTATACAAGAAAATCATTTTTTGAAGTAAAGGATTTATGTAATTAGAGCAGAAAAATATTTATTTGTACACATGTTTCAAATTCATGCACTTTTCTCATACGCATGTGGCTACAGAGCGTACGTGACTATAAAGCATGTTCATGTCTCTACGTTTTGGCTGCATTCCGAAATTCACTGCCAGTATTAAAAATCTGTAGTATACGTAACGTGAACTATAAATTTTCAGTACTGACAATGAATTTGGAACGTACACTGTTATAAAAATCGGCAGCAGAATTTAATGTAATAGAAGCAAATTTTAAGCAAGTACATTAAAAAACATTAAATTTAATGTACATACGTTTAATGTAAATTTCATGTTATCAAAAGTGCACTAAAAGTGCACTAATTTTATGACATGATTTTCATGTGTTGATACATGATTTTCATTTATTGATACATTAAATTTAATGTACAACTTAAAAATACATAAAATTTTATGACATTTTTAACAGTGTAACCTTCGTCAAAATAACAGGTATTTTTTAACCTAAATAATCTCCAACTTTACCAATTAATATCTTGCTTTATGAGAGACCGCCACATTGTTTTAGTACATTTTCATCAACATATGAGGTGAGGAGCGTATTCTAAATAATTATCCATTGAATTATTAAAATAATTGGAGGGTTTCTTTCAAAAAACAAACAAGTCAGAAAAATTAAATTTTTAACAATCAAAAACTTTTTATCTTTAAACCTTACATTATGTAAATATGGTAATTTTCCTCCGGACGTATAGGTATAATAAAGAACAAAGTTAGAGCCAAAGTTGTATAAAGTGCAGGTTTTGATTAACCCATTAAAGCTCACGACCAGACCAGCAAGATTAGCCAAAAATAACAATTGAAAATAGGGGACCGGGCATAAAATAAAAACATTAACTGCTATAAAAACACATTGCAAAAATTAATTTTGCAACTAGTTATTAAGAAACAAATTATTAAAAATTAATTGTAGAGGAAAACTGATTGTGCCAATCGATCGACGGGAAAAATTCAGATTACTAAAGAAACATGTGTAACTTTTTTAATACATCGAAAACCGTTTAAAAGAAAAAAAAATGAAAAATTTTTGGACTTGTTTAGTTCTATTCCTGCAGGAACTTTAGATTTACTACTATTCCTCTTTCAAGTCGATCCTTTATGTCTGAAGATCTTTATTTGACACATACTGTCATGCATGCTTTACAATGATTGTTTTGGCAAAGGTACTCTTAGTGATTTGCTATCACTTTTTGCAAGAGGTAGTGATCAATTAAGAAATTGGCACAGAACAGACGGGCAACGCTTACGTTATAATCACCACATTTACTCTAATAGTTTACATTTACCTTTTTTTAAATAATATTAATGATAAAGATGAAGAAGAAAATTATATAAAGCAATAATTATATAAAGCAATAATTTTTTCACTTTTTATTTAAAAAATTTTATAAATTTTTTTTTAAATGACATTTTTTTATAATTCTTTTTGTATAAATTTGGCAATTTCTTCCCGGGATTATAATAGATAATATAAAATAATATAAGAGCAAAGTTTTAGACTTTAATTAATATTTAGAGGATCCATTAAATATAAAATAAATTTGAAAAAATCCTCTTAACTTGTCTAGCTTTTGCGGAAATTTTACATTATATTTAATACGTATTTATATTTATATTTCCCGTTCATTTATTTGATTCTTGCCGTAACAAAATTGTTTTTGATGTGACGCTGATAATGAATGATTTTGGCGCTATGATCTAGATTTTGAAAAAAATTAGACTTATTTGGTTTTTGTAGGAGAAGTTTATTTTTATTTAATTCTAATAAACAAATATTTATTAATAAATACGCTGAAGCTGATAGGGAATAATATTTGACGTCATAACCTCGATAAAAAGCACTTGTTTGGTCTTCAGAGGAAACCCTTCAATTATATAGAACGCTTAAACATAAGCAATGTTGCAAAAAAATTTAACATTTTAACAACTATCTTGATGCGTTCTATATGATTGTTTTAATAGTTTAACAGAAATTATGTTGAGATTTATAACTAGCTAAATTTTTTTTATTTTTTTTAGCAAAACTGGGGAAAAATAAAAATAAAGCTCACATACATGATAGCTAAAGCTCGCTTTTCATTTATAATTAAAGAAAGAAACATACCGAGTGTCTTTTATTACTTCTCGTCGTACGAGCCACAAACGACACTTTTAAAATATATGACTCAGTTGGATGTTTTGATGCCAGAAAACGTATAAACAAGCGGAACTCGCGCGCGTATTTCTTTTTTTTTTTACGACGTCGTTGACAGTAGAGATTGATGCTCCTTGACATCAGACTCTAATCGTTGCGCTCTATGGTGTAAAATTTAATGCGAGTGACTTTTATGTATGGTTGAGAAAACTCGATGAAAAAAGAAGGATTTTTATCGTTAAAATATATCTCGCGAAGGAAGCCTTTCATAAGGGAGAAATTCCATGGGTGTGAGAAACGGTTTAATCCGCGAATGTAATATTCGTGATGTTAGTACGGCAGATGGTTGTAGCTTCTTCCAAAGAATGGCATGAAACGCGACAGCAAGGGGCAATCTTATTGCAGTTTCCGCAATATACCATTATTGCGGAAATTCAAATCGTCCGGAAGCGTAATTGCATTAATTGCCGGGCAAAGGGCCGTCATTTAAGCTGAGCTTTGGCTTTACGCCCAACGATGCACAGAATAACGGCGCGGCCGTGACAAAAGTGACATGTTTGCAAATTGAAACAAAGCTGCAGGAATGACATGATAATAAAGGGATTACAATGGAATATCCTCATGTGGATAATAGATTAATACGCAACTACGCGACTACAACTTGGTGCAACTACTGCTCTGCGGAATTTCTCGTTGAAGTTCCCTGTTTTCGCTTCCGGTCCCCCTCATCGCGGACTAACGAGACGCATTATATTGTCACTAATAACTCTTCGAGTGCACGACAGTGGATGCAATCGACGTTTCCGATAATACAATTTCTCAGAAATAAGAATGCATCGACACAATCGCGATGCTATCGCGCCCCACACTTGGCATACATAGTAAAATGTTGTACCTGCTTTCCGCCAGGAGATTTCTCTCTAATCTTCTCCGCACCTCCGCCTCCTCCCACGAGGCGCCCGATCCGAACAATAAGATCTGCCCCCGCCTCCCGTTCCTTTCCTTTCCTTCTCTCCGCGCTTTTCCATGCAAATGGTAAAGAGACTATTCACACTAGACGGAGGTGAGCTCTCGCGCCTCGCTCGTCGCGCATTTTATTTCTCCCCGTTATTCTTTCAGTGCACAACGTCGTCGTCTCTTGTTTGCGCGACAGTTTCATAAAAGTGCACAGGGAGGGATAATAAAACCGTGCCGCGAGACGAGCGTGACTTTGCTCTATCTATCGGCGATCAAAATTCAAACTTTATAATCTTCTTGCCGGAGTTATTGGTCCGTAACGGGATGGGGACTTGTCGAATCGAATGGAGAAAATCGTCATACGATTATTTAATAAGTATCTGTGCGGATCATGGCCGGGTGATTTTTATTGCGGCAGTTATTCAAGCGAACGGCTTTCCTCGCAAGGATTTTTCCTACCTTACCTCATTTTGTTATGAAATTTACGGAAAATCATGAGTTCGCCTCGCGCTAAAAGCATTCCGCAATGAAAAATAATAGGGTCGTTATTGTATGCAAATTTCTGAGAATACCTTTGCATAAGAGTGTTGTTCAATTAGATACGTGTAATGGCAGTCATGCAAGAAAATTGCGACTTTGCGCCGAACTGTCCCGAAGTGCTCTCTTACGTAGCCTGCTTATGCATTATGCAAATTTCTTCGTAAGAGGTTTAACACTGTTCGAGATCTCACATTAATGATAATGCCGGCCATTAGAGCTTTACTACTTGCCCGTGACTTAACGGCAAGTGGACAAAATCAATCGTTCATAAGTGCGCCCTAAAATTGTATAAGGTGTAGTTGATTATACATTAGATCGCTCTACTTTCGTTCCACAATTTTCCTTCATAGCGATATATACATTGTAATTCTTACAAGTTGACGTCTTATAGTTTTTATCTTTACACAGTGGAAATGATTTATGTTAAAACTGGTACAAATTTTTATATTAAATCCTTAAGCGGAGTATTAATTTTATAATAATGTGATTCTGTTATTTGAACATTTTGTATTAAATTGATATTTAGCATTTCTCAAAAAAGACTTGTCACAATCCGCTGTCCGAATTTGATTCTTGACGTATCCACCAAATTCTAAGAAGCATATATTTTTTATACGTGCCTAATTTAAGATTTAAGAGAGTATTATACAATCCCTTAAACCTGTGGAAGATAGAATATTTATATGTATATTATATAATTTATATGTTCATATTTTACAATATAATTATAGTGAAATCTATCGCGATACATTATATCGTGTATATGTATCAATACACATCACAAACTTTGATATGAATATTTATGATATCATCATTATAAGGAGAAAATTTGCTATCTTAACGAAAGTCTATATTTACGTGAATTGGTTGATAAATTTCGACCCTAAGAATGGAAGACTTATATTTTTGAGAAAAATCGTTTACTCAATACAGTTTCCCTTTTATCTTGATACACATTTGGTCCCTCTCTTTTCTAGTTCTTTTATTCCGTTAATAAAATAGATTTGATTGAATCGTGTAAAATCCTCGATGGCAATCACTTTATCATCATGAATTTTTTTCTCTCAGCCATCTCTTTTTTCATGTTCAAGAACATAAAAAAGTCGCAAGGAATTTAATCATACGAATACGGAGGTTGGAAACGCAATTTAGAGCGTAATTTATGCAATTTGGCTATATTGTGTCGAATGCATTTTTGATCCAATATCAGCAAACGCGACACTTATCGTGCGGTCAGTTTTCTCATACTCCAATCTTAATGTAATATTTTTAACACACGTTTATAAGATACCTGCGGCATTTGCCATCTCTCTGATCTTCAGTCTCCGATCATCCCGTTTGATACACTTTGCCGAACATTTCCCTAGTCGTTGCAGTTTTTGAGCGACCCGAACGCTCATCATTAAATACACTAGTATAGCCACGCTTAAACTCGGCAACTCAAACTTTAACCGTTGAAAACGAAGGAGCAAATCACCGTAAGCAGAATCCAACTAGGTTTTGATTTCCACTGGGGTTTTCCCATTTAGATTCAAGTATGTAATCACGGAACGATATTCGATTTTTTTGCCATCGTTGAAAAATATACTGCTATGCGTACTACAACTGACTGCCAAAAGAAAACTGAGTACGTGGCTGAAAATTAGGGAGTAGCCAATAAAAAGATGCAACTTTTATACCTTACAACAGCTTCCAACCAGTAATACCATCTTCATGTTCAAGTTCGAAACTCATCAAACAACCCTCGTAAATCCTTCCTAACATGGTTAAAAAGTAAAATATCAAACTAAAAAGAAGCATTTATAGAGGATGAAGAATATTTATAATCAGATTTTTGTTTAGAATTTTAAGACAATGTTAATTTTTTTTACAAAAAATTAAAAACGTAGCAAAAAAACGATATTTTTGGCAAGTTATTTTGAAAATCTAACGTACTAGTAAAATTTGGTTTGCAACACTCTTTTCAGCATAAAAGAATCTGCAAGAAGCACCTTGCCTCGTTTAAAATAATTTTTGACTCTAAATTAGTATAATAGATTGCTACTTTTCAATTTAAAAATTGTTACATAGCGCAATTGTATGTGCCGAGAAGCATTGATACTTGAAGCAATAGACGAACTCGCGTTTTAATTTAGTGTTCATTGTAAGGTATTTGTTCTCAACAACGATATATTGCCAGCAGCCTTATAATCGATACACTCCACGTCTATTATCAAATCTCTCGCAATAGCGATAGCACATAGACACACACATACACACACGCACGCACGCACGTGCACACATGTATGTACCGAAGCTTCTATCTATCTTTCGTTGGAGACCCTTCGTCCCCAACGAAATAAAGCTCGAGCTCCCAGGAGTAAACAAAGAAAACTTTAGCCGTTATAACTTTGTATGTACCATATAGTCGTAGAAAGAGAGAACGTCGCCGCTTTTAAGCGTTAAGTGATCCAAAAATGATGCATCCGCGGCGATGCGCTCGTCCCCGATTTCACAAAAGTCGGAACTCCGCACTCGATCAGACGCTTCCCTTCCGTGCGAATGTAACACGCATGAAGAAGATTAAAGTAAAAGTAAAACGAGCGTGCTGAATACCGAGGGAATGTACGGTAGCCCCCGCGGAAATCGATAGCGCAACCGGAAACTTCCATCCACACCGTCTCGGAGAGAAAGCGATACGACTATGCCGAGGCGTTAATTATGATTAGCAATACTGGCCGGCTCGATTTACGTCTTCATCGATCAGATATAATTACGGCGCGTCCACGTATCTCGTTCCGAACGCGCGTCGGAAATGCTTCGCCCGCCCTTCCTCCCGCGACTGTCTTCCGCCTTTGAAGCCTCGAAGCTACCGGGCACAAGAAAGGATGGCCGTAAAAAGGAAGACAGGAGAGGTATTGCACAATTTCTTACAGTTTGAAGAAAGGAGGAAGTCGTATAAATACCGTATCACGGGTATTGCGAGTTTCAGGGGCTACGCGACGTAACGATTGCCGATCATAACGAGACCTAAAAAGTTATCAAGTTAGGTATTATACGGTTAATAACTCTGTATCTTTGCAGAAAACGTCCGAGGGCGAGTTTCGCGGACGGACTGTCGCGAGGCTTTTGCTTTCAGCGACGGCCCAGACTGCGATCCAGTTTTCTTTCCTATCCATTTATGGATGAAGATTCGTTACGCCACGGGGATCTGTGCTGGAGACTCTGTTGTAGTTTAATATCTAATTACCATCAAGCACGCGCTCTCGCGGGTGCTCTCTGCGAATCGAGGTCGAGGGAGCACCTCGAAAAGTCGCTAACTATAAATTTAATCGAAATATATATATATATTGCGTCGGGTGCATATACCTCAGCGCCGGATCTGCATTTCAAATCGGTCCGATTTCTTTTTAACACATCTTCCTCCCTTGTATGTAATTCCGCGTGTCGTCGTATCTGTTGCGGCGTTTGAGTTAGCTGCATACTTAGAGTATGCAAAGTGTTCAAAATTAACCGAGGTATGTATGGCGTCGGCCTCATTTTAAAGTCAGAACGCGTGACACAAGCTTCCCAGCTAGCTACGGCTAGCGTACTTTAAGTTCCCTGCGTGTAACGATTTGCGGGAAAAGTGTGTGAACCCTTCCGCTGGTGCTTGCTCTCGTAACTTTGCGATAAATTAAATTGCTTATCAAATAAGCCAGTTACGTTTTAGAATCGCGATTACATTAAAAGGGAATATCGCGCGGAGCGCTCGTTACGGCAAAATCTCCGCGCTGAAAGTGCATCAGCAATTAATATATTATCCACATTTGCATTTTGTAGTCGGCAAAAGAGCATCGTCAGAGAGATGACGAGATAATATTTGACTTGAGGACAACGCGAATGCTTTTTGCAACAACGTTGTAGTCCCGATTTATGATGGAGAATTAATTAATATTAACAATGAGTAGTATGCTGATTATCTCTTTGTCGACTCGACATAATTCCGATTTCGTCAGTTTCCCATTGTTGGACGGCAACCTACGATTTCCCATTTGAATAAAACAGCAGCTGTATAACGCTCGCGAATTAATTGAAAAACTCCGGAATAAAATGTGGTTTGGGGCCAAATATAAATCGGAAATTACGGCACATCCCTCTAGGAAGCTCTCAATAGCGAGGAAATTCTTAATGACGAAACGCTCGACGATGCTATTTATACAATCGCACAATGACAAATGTGAATAATCAAAATGGATGCACGCTGAAAGGCATTAATTAGGAATATCATTCGACCAGCAATGGACGCTTGAGAGTTTAAAAAGCGGCGATAAGTCCGTAATTTATTTCCCTTCGCGATACGAACGAGAGTAAAACGTGAATAAATTATATCGCGAAAATAAATTTTCTGGAATATAAAATTTCTGTGTTTCAGCGGTATGTAAAACTAATGCAATCGGCTGTGAAAAATACGAGTGCGCGCATTGAAAGATACATTTTGTAGGTACGTTGCGAGTATTAAAAGAAAGTGGAATTATGTTTAGCAGCCATTCAATATCAGCTATTCAATTTGTCCGACATTCTGCTGCACAAATGTATACACCTGAATTGATAGTAGCAATAACAGCGGACATAACAAACATTTTACTTTACATGTTTTATAATTGAAGGATTTTTCACTAGAACAAAATTAATTTATTTAAAAGAAAATATTTGGGTTATAACGCCAAATCGTTCTCCATCAGTAACGGCACATCGTGAATAGTTTTTTATTTCTGCAAGAATCAAACGGAAAACGAGATTTATAGAAGTTTAACATTTGCTATTCTATAAGAATGAAGTTTGTCCATCACCTTCCCAACAAGAACAAGTTCTTTTTGTTTTTGGCTTTAAATAATATCTCCTTCCGCATCTTTATCATGATTAATGTTATAAAAAAACAAAACAGATAAAGTATTATAATAAGGATAAATAGATCGTAAATGTAAAATTTCCGCAGAAACTAAACAAGTTTAGAAGTTTCTCCTACTTTTTTTTTTTATTAATTGAGTAAAACTATTATTCATAGTCTATAATTTTTGTTTTTATAACTATTATATGTCTAAAGAAAAATTGCCATATTTATATAAAGTAATGTACAATACAATGAATTATATAATAAAATAAACAGTTTAAAGATGAGAAGTTTTCTGTTTTCTAAAAATTTAATTTTTTTGGATTTGTTTACGAAAAACCTCTAATTATATTTTATATTTTATTATATTTTACGCCATTTTTCACGAGAAGATTACAACCAAAGGTTACCAAAAGTCACTTTATATTCGCAAGACGAAGTTAAATATAAAATCTAAAGAATTTTAAACGGCTTTATTACGCTTACGGAATTAATTAAATTTGTTCGTGTTTCCTTATGTCTCACACGTGCAGTAGATAGAAGCAGAGATGTAATAATGTAACACACTTAATATGAGTCGTTCATTTGCTCTAACTGTATTTCGTTAGTATTATGAACGGAGGATGAAGAAACATAGAGACAATAAGCACTACAAGTCAATATATTCAATTGCTTCATTGTCTTAATATTGAATAATGACAATGGTAACAAAAATTTATTCTGATATTATGAGATTGCTTAAGTAAATTGAAATGGAAAATGTGTTTTTTTTTAAATATATGTATTTATACTGTAAATAAACTATATACATATAGGGAAATTTAAGTTTTTATACTTGTTAAAAATTTAATTATTTTCAAAAATGATGAAAAAATTCAATTTCTTTTGTAAAAATATTTTATATGTTCAAAATGACTTATTCAAAGTTTTATTATGATTTTCAACTTACAATTAGTTATTCTGTGAATAAATAAATAAATAGTTATTTTTTACAGAATGATGAATATTTCCTTCGAAATTTTACATAAATTATCTTGAATACATAAAGTAATATAAAAAAATTCAGTTTTTTGTCATTATTTTTTAATTACATTTTTATTATAACACATTTCTATTTTTTATTGAAACAAGAATTTTTGATCCAGGCAGAAAATAAAATTTTGTATATTACTTTCAATTGCAGTTTTTTTCTCTAGAAAATATACATAATACTACATTTTTAATGTACCAAAAATAAACAATATTACATTGAAAAAAAAGCATCTTCTTGCATTAATTAAGAATTTGAGAGATTCAACTAGTCTATTCAAAAACCGATAGATTAAAAATCTTTTTGGATTTGCCGAATTATAATAAATCTATCAAAAATTCGAATTATAAGATTTTGAGTCCTATTATAATAACCAGAAATTTTGCGTGGTTTTTTTAAAACGCACTCAATCATATATAATAATAATGTTTTATTGAAATGATAAAATCGTGTTTCTCTGTGTATATCATAAAAAGACTGCAAGGAGTCAGCGCAGTAATCATTTCATATTAAATAAAACTTTAATGAATGTTTAGCACATTTAATAATATAACGTGTTACTAATTTACAATAATTTGCAAACGTTTAAGCCATCTTTAGCGACAAGACTCCGGTAATATTGGAGTCGCTTCATCCCGTGTGAGATCGTAACGCAAGTTATCACTGGCGATCCTGAATCAAAAATTAACACATCACACAGCCGGTTTCATGGCCGAATGGAAAGGCAAAAATAAAAAGTACCAATGAAGTACGATAAAGCGTGGGACGTCGTTTACACGCGGGAAGAAGCAAGCGCATTTGCGAGGAAAAAGTCTGCGGTTTTTTCGTCCCGCGCGCGAGTCCAACGCGGGACACAAAGCCGTCCTGTCTTAACGGACGAAAGCTGAAATCAAGTCTTTTTTTCTCCAGCTGTTCCGTGCAGCGCCACATGAGCGACTGACCCCGTACCACCGACAAATGAGAGTAGCCGCGTGGCCGACAACTTAATGAAAGCGGATAATTGGAAAAACTCGAATGCCGGTTTAACACGCCGAATTAACGTATTAAAAAAAGAAGGTGGCACGCCCACCCACGTTGATTAAACGATGACTAACGAATTTGACTGGTGGAGAAATATTAGCGCGTTTATTAATCGTGTAAAAATTGGGTCAGCGAGAGTCCGCACGGGCTTTCAGATATCATCCAGTATAAGTACAGACGATTAGATTAACATCTGTTAAATTGCGAGTTTCTTTCTCGCTATCGCGGCGAGTATCTGCAGACACATGTTGATAGAATTGGACCTGTGGATCACGGGGTTGGTTGTAATGCAATATTGAATTGTACCGACGAGAGCCGCTAATGCGATTCGAAATTGAGGAGCGCTCGATTTCAAGTGCAACGTAAATGCGATCCGACAGAACGATATTATAAATTATGATACGGCTATGATACAGTGAGCTGCCGCTTAATATGTTCCCCGATACGATCATTTCCGCGGTGGCTAAACGCACGTCTTAACTCCCTTTGAAGAGAGTTTCTGCTATCAGATCGGACTTAAACACAAGACATTAATCGCGAAAATGATATGCTTTTAACTGGGTTAATGGTAGATTGATCATAATTTTTGATACCGTAAAAGACCCCTCGCGCCATAATACAACTGTGTAATAACGTTATACATTCTTAATTCCTACTTTGCGGCTGCAATTAAAATGATTGGATAAGCCGGGGTCGTAAAAAGCGTTACCTGTAGCTCGCAAATTCGCGAACGCGAGTTTTTAACTGGGTGAAAAAGGGATTGGACATAACTCCTGATAACACGGATCTGGCTAACAATGTTGTGATTAACGGCACAATGTTCTTAATTCCTTTTCTGAATCCGGATGGTAGGAGGGGCGGATAAAAAGCAGCGAAGGCGAGTTAGGAATGTGAACGATATATCTTGCGCAAAACTCGGAAGAATAGCAGATCTCTCACGCAAATTAATTTACGTGCCAAAACCGAGCTGCAACGGAAGAAATGGCGAAGGAGGGGGAAGGGGGATGGAAAAAACGCGGATGGTGCGATAACTCAGCTTTCAACCTAATAACAAGAATAAGCGAAAAGTGAGAATAATGGTAACGTCGCGCGGACGGAAACTTCGCTCCGGAGGGTTCGTTTTTGAAGAATGTCCGCTATTATTGAAAATCGACAACTTGAAATTCGCACAATGGCTGGGTCAAATTCTGCACAATACTTTCGATATACCGTGCATTCTTCCCTATCGAATTTTTATCGGTCACGCGTATTGCGGCCGTAAGTTGGCATACATATACGAATTCCAACTATTTGTCATGTGCTACTTACCGCGTCTCCAATGCAAATTGATATTCGACGACATAATATTTTACGTTTATCATTAATATGATAATAATTAAAGGATTTCAAGAACTAAGCGAGTCCATTTTCTTCAAAATCTCCCTAGTCGAAATTTTACTTTTACTTTCGTTCTTCATTAGACTTTCTACGTCTATTCTGGTACTTTAAACATTGAAATAGACTTCTATTAAGTATAATAGAGTTTTTGTGGAGATTTTAAGAGATTTTAAGAGGTTTAACAAAAATCTCTTTTTTTTAAGTGGAAAATTTTCTGATATAAAAACCATTTGAGACACAACATAGAAGCTCAAAAGATTTAATTGAGATTGAAAGTAGAATTATAATTTTTACTCTGGCTGGATTATGGTGCCAAATCATTTTCTATTAATAGCGCTACGTTGTGAATAATTTTGTTCTGTCAAGAATGAAACAAAAAATGTAAATATAAATAGATAATAATTATAAAATTTCCGTAAAAATCAAACAAATCTCGACGTTTTTTAATTAAAAAAGATTAGTTGTTAAAACCGTAATTAAAGTCTAAAATTTTTTATCTATTATTTATCTTTTATCTGTTATATACGTTCAGAAAAAAAATTACCATATTCATACAAAAAGAAATATACAAGGCGGATTTTTGTGAACATTTATAATTTTGAAAATAAAACATTGCTTTGTACTTTAAATAATATTCCCTTTTTCACCTTTATTGTTAGTGACGTCGTGAAAAAGATAAATGTAGAATAGGATAAATAAATGGGACAAATAGATGGTAAATGTAAAATTTCCACAGGGGCCAAACATTCCTGATGTTAATTATTTTTTTCTTTGGCTCCTCAAAATATTAATCAAAATCTAGTTATGTTCTTGTACTCATTATATGTTCGGAGAAAAATTACCACAATGAATTTGAAAGTGAAAAATTCTTTGAAAATTTTTAAATTTTGTACTTGTCTTTCGATTGCAATTTACAGTGCAGCAAATGTAATCGTGAAATACGTTTTGAAATCTAGAACACAATTTTTGAATTATCTTTAAAACATACTTATTCGTATATATTTTAAATTATGCTATTTGTACGGAAAATGTAATTTCGATCAACCAATTTACGTGGGAGACGTGATATATCGAAGCGCAGTGATAATCCCGTTTCGCTAATTCTCTTTACGCTGCAATCATAAACTGCTTATACTCTTTCAAACAGATTCCATTCTCTGTATAAATGCGGTGCGAGATCTAATATTGATTAAGCGTAACGCTCGTACACAACAAATCGATCATCGGCTTGGTTAATGCCAGAGTTAACAATTGTGATGATCTTATTAATTAACAGTGACGCCCCATGATTGCGAGTTTAACGCTACGTCAAATCAAACGGCACCGATTATTGTTAACACGTTAAATCGTAGATTCAGCGGCAGGTAATTCCGCGTGCTCACGGATACGGGTGGTGCCGCTCACGGCTCTACATCAGGCTGTTTAACGTCAAAAATGAAATGGTTTCCGAATGGATTTTTCCCGACGTCCTAACATAGGACTTTTTGTCACCGGATCTAAACGAGGTATCTGCCCGCGACGTTTCACACGGAGAAAATTATTCTTTAGAGGTAGAAGAGCTCTTATTACATTCTTTCACTATTTTATGCGTTATATATTCCGCGCACGAAGATTTACCGTCATCTGCGCCCCGTACATTTTTATTCCGCTCGCATAGGGACACTTTCGATCCCGCAGATACGCAATCAAATATTAAAACACCTTGGCGTTACAAATAAATGATTAGTTTGTGCGAAAGTAAATAATAAATTGAAAAAAGCACGAGACGAGCCTTATGCATTATGTATCCGACGCTGTATAATATGGCGATTGGTTGTGCGAGCTCGTCGAAGTGGAGTACGCCGCGCCGCCCAGGAGGGCCGCTATTATCGGAGAAAAGACGTGTGTTACAATATTTCCATTATTCAGTTTGTCGTCATTTTGAATTATTAAAACGTACCGTGGGATATAATAAAATCGCGCGCACCGGTCGCGAGCGATTCACACGGTGAAAAGATTTCCGGCATCAAGCGGGGACGCGGCGGCATTCCGGTATCATCGTATTTAATTAAACGCGATCGATCGGCTTATTTCCAGCGATTTGAATCCGAAAGACCATCATCCGGACGTCTCTCCACGGTGTCTCATTTCCGTCGCGGTAATTAATTTATATTAATCAAGCCGTATAAAATTCTGTCCGCCCTCCCCATCGTCTCGCTCCATCCCGTTCCACTCAGCGCAATCCACGGCTTTTCAAACTTTTTAATCGGTTTCCACAAAGTTTCCTTCCTCCCGATAACACCGTTCTTTCCCGCCGGACCGCCCCGCCGCAATAATATAACTTTATCCACGCATCCGCGCGGGAAACGGCACTTGATTGTAAAACCGCCGCACATCGTAGCGGCGATGAGATACCTTTTCTATCTTTTTTTTTTTTATTCAGTTTTCCCTCGCACTTTATTCTCTGTACACTCAAAAATGTGGAAATATAGAGATTTGAACTATAAAAGTCATATTGGACATTTTTAATATTCTCTTTTATCTACGAAATATTCGATTCTCTTATTTCCTTTAATTCTCGTGAAACACGTGTGTTCACGTCATTTTTTATTCTTTTTCTTGCCAGGTTTTAAATTTTAGAGAAGATTTGCCGAAATGGCTGTTTAAGCTATTTTTTTTTTATTATATTTCCCATTTGATACTAATTTATGCAAATAAATGTTGGAAATTGTAATTTAATATTTCAAGTACCTACATGCGTAACTTTTTACTAATACCAAGTTAATTTATTATAAACTTTTTCGCAACATGCTGTCAAAGATATGATTTAGGTAACGAGTTGCGTAAATCATACCTGTGGGACTCCTAAATCATATCGCTTTTAAAAGTATCGAATTTATAATCTAAAGTAATTAAAGGATATAAGAAATCATTAATTTAAACTTATTTTTATTAATTATCGGAAGAAAGGATTAAATATTATATCGTATAATTAATTAATAAAAATAATTAGTCTTGAAATAAAACTAACTTGAATTTATTTTAGCAAATTGACGTATTTTTATTTTATATAATTCTTAATTTTTTATATAATTCCTATTATCACCTATCAATTTTACATTAATGTAATTTATTGTAATAAAATTTGTGAGGTATGTTTTAAGAAACTTGATAGATTTTAAAAATATTATTTAATCTTTATAATTGAAAATATGAATATGCGCGTACAGTAAATGTACAACATTTTACATTATCAACTTTTATAAAGATATAAAAATTCAGATTAATATTGTATGATTAGATTATTAACAGTTGTACATATAAATTGATTATAAATTAACATCAGTTTTAGTTCGTTCTTTTAAATGTTTTTACTATACACATCACAAAAGATAACTTTATTCATTTTTTTCATTTTTTTCACTAAATGTTGCTTATATAACATTAAGTAGAAATATAAAATATTGGTGAGGTACAATTGAACCAATATCCATTTAGGTATTCTCATCTATTTTGTCAATAGAAAGTTGAAAGGTTTTACAAGCAATAATAGTAGTAATAAAATAATAGAAACGGATGGAATTATGTAAATTCCTAGATATCATTTAAATTTAAAGAGTTCTTTTGTTCTGTAACACTCTAGGTTTTTTTTAGGCTTGACGTATAACTTTAGTCCTTTGGTCTGATATAGTCCCAGATTTCCTTGGTGTAATTCGGAAAATATAATATATGTATATGTAGGACGGTATTGGCAAAGGTAGCCTCACAGTTGTTTGGCATTGTCTTCCGCGCGAAGAAATGGTGATCGATTAAAAAATTTGATATGTACTGTGTGAATTTGAACCTGAATCTTTGGCACACAGACAGCAGACGCACAATTCTCTACGCCACGATCACTAAAAAGTTTAAAAAAATTTGAAAGAGAAATATCACTTTAACAATCCGCGGATAAGCGAAATTTCGTGTAATCTGCTACAGAATGGAAAAATATGAGGTCCATTGTAGGTCTGACTTTTAAAAA
This sequence comes from Solenopsis invicta, assembly GCF_016802725.1. NCBI lineage: Eukaryota > Metazoa > Arthropoda > Insecta > Hymenoptera > Formicidae > Solenopsis > Solenopsis invicta. Next base: position 6,393,924 of record NC_052672.1, read on the forward strand.
CTTTACTAACGACGATTTAAGCAACTGAAAAGAGGTTCTTGCAATCTATCAAAATTAATTAAGTATAATAATATACTCGATATGATATAATCGAAAAAATTTTACAAGTTCCCTAAATCGAATTAAAACTAGGAGACTTGTGAAATTTCTTCGATTATTACATCCCTTGTTATACGTAATTATTTTTAAAAGCTTGCAAGAACTCTTTACAGTTGCATAATAGCATCATTAGCGAAGTTTTTAAAAGTCAGACCTACAATGCGGTCTCATATTTTTCAATTTATTTGAAACTACAATCTCAATATTGTGAAGTGCCTCTCTAGATTATTGTTATAATTAAATGTTAACTCTGAAATTATGCGGCCGCGTCTTGACTTTTGACGAAATTTCTACTTTGCGATGGAGAATAATAAGACCGAAGCAACTAGACCAAAAGTTCCACGGAAATCTAATTATTGGGGACGAACCTGCAGTAAACACGAAGTACTTTAAGCACTCCATGCCACTAACACGGTACGCGTATTGCATGTTGAAAAACGAGACAATACGGATCACCAGGGTAATTAGGATCGGTACACCCCGACAGTTTACTTGTTAAGAAAAACTGAAAGTTTCTCATTGAAATAAAACGACAGAGTGACACAAAAACACTTTACGTCATTGGCAAGTAAACGGGAAGCGCAAAATCGTGGCTTGATGAGAAAGTTAAGAGCGGCGAGACGAAGTAAAAAGTCAGCGATAAATCAACAATCTCCCTGGCTCGTTTAGCGTTCATCGTCCTCCGACGGGTTGTGAATATGCAAATTAAACGCTGATAAAATAATACTTAATAGTAGATAGTAACGAAATAAATAAATGCTTAAAAGCCGTATTGTGCCCCCGGGATTTTATTGCTTGAAAAATAAACGTATACAACCGCTGTAATCTCATAAAGCCCCAGCCCGAGGTTGTAACATGTAGGTCGGATGCACTCTAGAGAAAATCTCACTATTGCGTCACAGTAGTAAGAAAGAAGATTTAGGGAGTGCGGGACTGGCGACAGAACTCGCCACGGGCGGCGAGTTTTAAAGCGGCGAGTTTTAAATGCAGTAAGGTCCAGAAAAACTTAGGGAATCGGCGAGCGGCATCCATGATGAATATGAAACCGGAATGCGTTAAAAACTCCGTTGCTGCAACTTCATCCGTCGTGACTTTATCCCTTTTGATGAACGCGAATTTTTAACTTCACATATCAGCGCGCTTCTAACTTACATCGGCTTTATTACGTTAGAGTGCTGCCATCCTCTGGACTTGCAAACTACAAGAAATTTCACTTACTTCCCAGATATCTCTAAAGTAATATCTTTTCCTTACATTTTTTCTAAAATTTTTTAATTTGTTGAAAATGTACCTAAAATTGAAAGAAAAAAAAATATATATAAAGGAAAATACACACATATACACAAACATATATGTTTATGTGTACATATGTAAACCTAGATGTAAACTAATTGTCAAAACATAAGATATGAAACTTTATCTTGTGTGCTACAAATTTACCCAATATTATAATTTAAAAAAAAAAACTTGATTGAAAGTGAAAATCTTCACCAGTGGTATATTTCCAGCAAAAGCTTATTTGTATTCAAACTGAGAAATTCAGAAGTTGTTAACAAAAGCAAATTGAAAGGTGTATTTAAATAAAATTACAACTTGCGACTTATCTTTGTTTTTACTTAAAGTCTATGTGTAAAAGATGGCAACAGAATAATATTAAATAAACAAGATAATTGTATACGTATTACCAGTAACGAAACTTATTGTACGGACACAGAATATTGGAAGTAAAAATATTCAAATATGAATATGAAAGGTGTTAGAATATGAAAATGAATCCAATTGAATCATATCAAGTATTCGATTCGATTTGATTTTGAATTTTTATGATCTGAATCCAAATTATTAAAAAAATTGAATCAATTAACAATCTTATAAAATTATATTTAAAACGACTCTATAACGACTGTCATATAATTAATATTATTTTTTTCCATAGAAATCTTTTTTATTAACTATATATTAAAATACAGTAATAACTGTGTCGTTACATAAAAATTATGTTACAATGATTCGATTTGATTTAATTTGATTCAAATTGAATAAAATTTTGTCAATTTAGTTCAATTCGATTTCAATCAAAGAAATAAAACTTTGATTCAATTTAACTTGGGGTCAAAGAAATCTCGATTCGCGCATTTCTAATTGAGAGTTTTTACTTTGTGCTATGCTTTATTTTATGCTATAAGCATAATTTTGATGGAAATGCATCATTGGCAAGGGTTTTCACTTCAAATTGAGTTTTCCCTTAAAAAGAAATAATATTTAATGAATTTATAGAAAACACATTCCGAATATCCTGCGCCCGAATAATTAGTTTCGTGACTGTACAATATTACTTTATACATGGTAATTTCCTAAAACCTATATATCTGATATAATTATAGTTCTGTTTAATAATAGCGAAAGCAACCTAGTTTTGAATAGAAACGCCGTATGTGCAGAGCCACGTCTGCTAGCATTCCGTATGTTGAGCCAAGAAGTCGAGATATCTATCCAGAAAATTTATTTTACGAGGGATGCGGGCAATGGAGAGCGATGTGAGGGTTGCTCTTAGGACGAGCGTAAGGCGCTACCGTATCGCGGGGGAAGAATTCGGCGAACGTCTCGTGCAGGGAGTGGCACCTTCTGGCGCACAAAATTGTAGTTATCGTTAAATTTTCACTGAAACGAGCTTGCGCGGGCGAGCTTGTAAACCGGCCGGATAATTCCGCCTGTAGAAAACTGTCTTGCCAGCGTGAGAAAAGCTCTGGTCGATAAACCGCTCCGCCATGCCGCTATTCTAAGATTCTCGTTGAAAATAAGCGATGCTGGATAACGCGCGGCGGCTAAATATAGCCGGGCATCGTGGTGGTCGGCGGCTATTTCGTGCACGAACGTGGGGATTTTAGATCAACGATCCGCCGCCTCCCTTCCTTTCGCAATTAAAGAGTTCAGCGCGACGACGACGGTTTAGGCTCGTTTTCTTAAACGTTCAGCGCGACAATGCCTTAATTTGAATTTAATGTCGTCAACTTGAAGATGAACTTTTTGCATTAGCGAAAAGGAGGGCTGAGAATCGTGCGATGAGATCTTGTCGATTACAACACGCGATGCGTTTGTTTGAAATCCACGTTATAGATTTGTATCGCGAGGCTTACGCGATTGCGAAATTTAACGTCAACTTTTTCGGTATTTAGGGAAAGCCTATTTGGAAATGAAAGGACGGATACGATATCCGATGTTACCGAATGTGTTTTCTGTCAATGGAGTTTTCTACGTGTGTGTGCACGGTCCGATAATTCCGTCCAATCCGCTGTGCGTACAAATGGGAAACAACCCCGTCGCTGAAAGTCCGATTTCCTGTCGATGTTTCTTTTTCCGCGGGGTCGCCACGCGATTATTTGGATTATACGTTGATATGGAGCCCGAAATCGAAAGAGGAAAGCGATGAGTTATATGTGAAAATTGCCCAGGGAAAATATACTTACGGTCAACGGGCAATGATTGGCTGTTCGTGATATTTCTGCCACTCGACTGTGTATTTATGTCAATTGATAAGAAAGTAGTATCGCGATATGCATTTGCGCCATTTGACGCAATATTGTTCGATTTGTTCGCGGCAGAGCTGCTATTGCAGCTCGTCGCGGCCGCTGGCAGATTGAATAGGAATTTCCGTTGATCCGCCCTGACAGAATGCATATTAATGTTGACATTAAGCAGGAACGATTATTAAACGGTCCTCGTTACACGCACTCATACGTACACACACACATATATATCGTGTCACTCTGTTTCTATAAAACGGATAATTGGAAATCGGCTATCGAATTCATTATTTCACTTGGGGGAGAACCGTAACGCTAATTAGTATATAGCATCGGTACTCTCTGCTTTAACCGCGAACCTATTTCAGATTTGTTTAAATATTGACGTATTGTTCACATGCCGAATTCTAACATTTCATTTCACTATAGTGACTCGACGTAATCAAATGGAATTTTTGCGGAATTTATTTTTAACTACTTGTAATATGTCAATTCAAGAATTTTTAATAATTGAATCGATTAATTAAAAAATAATATAAGTAAAAATTTGTCGAAATTAAAATGTTAGAGAAGATAAATATACATTTCTCTTAGTAATCGCATTGAGTATTTTTTTCAGACATCGAATTTACACAACTGTTATTCATGTGAGAAATACCATAAATCAGTGACTGCGTTTTCCTTTCATCATATTCTGTAAATATTTAATAATGAACTTAATAATGAATCACTTTAGCTGGAATTCGTGTTACAATTTTATTATTTTATAACAAATGAGATATAATAAGTTAAATTCTTAAAAGAGTCTGTCATTTAAAGAATTTCTTAATTAAAAAATTTTATTTTAAATAAGAAAAGAAAATGTTTCTTTTCTTGACCAATAACATAAGAAGAATTTTTAAAATTAGTTTTCTTTTTAGAAATAAGCTGCCCACGCATACACATAGAATAATAAAACATTTTTTACACATTTTTAATTAATATTGCAGTTGTAGAAACTAGACTGTTCTTTTAATTCTCTAAAAGTAAGATTTCTCCATACACATTGTTATTCAAATAATTTACAATATTTATCATTTAATTGGTTCAAATTGGCGTACTATAATGTAATTCGAATATCTCAAGAACAGATTAATATATTTTAATAAATAAAGTACCATTTTAATTAGAATTTTAGGCTTTACGTTTTGGTGTGTCATCACCCATTTCTATCATTCTTGTAATTTTTAACTTTTTGCGTTTGTTTATACTTATAATCATTTAATAAAATTTGAAAAATTTTTGGTGTTTTCTATACTTATATTTTGCATGCGTGTATCGTGGATGATGATGATAATGGTCGAAAGGCGATAGAAACGATTGCTAACTATGTATTGAATTAACATTTGAGATTAATATACAAGATGAATATTTCGTGCTCGGCGGAGATCTTTTCGCGTCCGAAATCGCGAATAAGATCTGATTCGTCCGGGCAAACGATTTTATTTTCTAACCGTTGCAGAGCAATGAAAATGTAAGAAGTTTTATGACTACTAAATGTTGGAAATTTTATGCCTAACATCTGGAAATCATACGCTCGGTTACGTTAACATTTTTTTTTACCTGAGGGTCGTGGTAATTGTTTGCCACAATTCTATTCAAAATAAGAAATATAAATTCATCGTTTTCTGATTTCAAATTACAACTAATTGAAAGTATCATTAAAAAAATGGTTCGAAGCATTATAGTTGCTGGACCTGGATTATTTAATTCTTTACGTCTGGCAGTTAAATATTTTTCTTCTTCTATTGAAAAAGATAAAAATCATCCGACAGGACACAAAAGGTGTATTGTTTGTACTGCAGGAGCGAAAGAAATTGCGAACAAAAGATCCAGATTTGAATGTAAAGAGTGTAACGATGGGCTCGGTATAGGTTATTGTTTCCAGATTTATCACACAAAAATATAAACTTTTAATTCATTGTTATTTATTAAAAATCATAATTTCAAATAAAAATTTTTTCTAAAAAGAGTCCATCTTGAAAAGCTTAATGAACGATTTACAAAATAACATTTCATCTATTTTAAGTAATATTAATGTGACTTACATACAATACTATAAAAAAAATTACTATTTACGATATTATGATGGAATGTTTTATAAATTATTTTGCGAAGACCAAAATAACGTTCACGCAACTTTTTTCAATAGTTGTTCCATTCACTGCACGTATGAAATAATAACATTTTTACATATTTTTAATTATTTTTAGCACTGCAGCTGTAAAAAGTGTTTCTTTTCAATTCCCTAAAAGTGAGATTTTTCTACATATCATATTGTTTTTCAAATAATCGATTTATTTTTCAAATTTATTATTTGAATTAATAAAATAATGTTCTACTTGATACACACAATAGTACAAAAAAATTAATAATTTTGATTACGTAATAGAACATTTTATTAATCATTTTGCGAACGCACAAGTAACATTAGCACGAAGTTTACAGGAATTTAATAAAAAATGCAAATTGCGGAGAGAGACGATACGTTTGAAATTTTCCGATGGCAAATCCGCGCGTTTCGCGTTTCGCTCTGTATATATTTTGTGCGCTTTCCACCGAAGATCGTTCGCCGAAAACGAGCCGCCGGAAATCGAAGGTCCTCTCTCGGCTAAGTATAGCTCGCGCCGCGCGGGCATAAGTCTGGTCGGTGACGTCGGGAAGTGTCAGTATACTGGATCTCGCGTGGACCGACCGATTCCAGAAGCGCGACGGTCCAGAACGCTCTAAATAGCGACTCGCGATCACTGCCGCCGGAAGCGATCTTTTGTTCGCGACGAATGCCAAGTATTTTAGGTCTCGTCATTGTCGTTGGCACCAGTCGCGACACGCGGCTGGATGATCGATACCGCGCCTCGTGTCGTGTGCGAGCCGCTAAAGAAACAAGAGATCGGAGATTGAAGATCGAACCCGCGATCAGTTCACAACGTATCGGCGAATCGTCAACAAGAGTAGTGTCTTCTTAATACGCAAGCGTGAAAGTGTGCTCTGCTCGGATAACTCTTGTGCTTAGACCGACGGACGCGAATGGGTATTTAAATTTCATTTAATTTTTAATTAGTTTTACATGAAAATATTTTCTCTAACGGGAAGATCGACCATCGTCGAAAATGGAAGAAACCTCTCGCCTCTACCGGGAGACTTCGCTCCGTTTTTTAAATTTAAGTTGACAATTCCCTTTGTCGCGAGACGACGACGCTGCGAAAATCATTTACGTGAGATAAAGATGAAGATATTGATTTAGGGAAAATAAATACAGCGATTCCAATCTAAAACAGATCTTCTCACTGTGAGGATTTAATTAAAAGATTCATCGAGTCTGGAAGAGCGAACGTGCCTCAGTGTTGAAAGTGCCTTCTAACTTGAATAACGTAGGAGAACAAATTTTAAAGGATGGTGCCTCCTCCATTTTGGTTGCAAAACGCGGCGATATGTCCAGTGTCCTTAATGTCACTGTCCGTCCGAACGAAATTAGGGAGATTTATCCCCTTCGTTTGCGTTTCAGAGCGAGCGCGCCTGGGATTACGAGACATTAGTCGCTACACAAATTACGTGCTGTGCACCGCGGCGGGAGAAATTATTCGACATGCCCGTTGCTCTATGAGCAATTTAGGATTCGTTGATTAGACGCAGGTGCACGACAGATCCTCGCGATCATTCAGGATCTAGACCGCTCATTAGGTTCACCGAATTTAGGGGTGCAATCGTCCGACCATGATAACTCAAGATTGTAAACTTGCCACATGCTAACCTGTCGCGTTCACACGTGCGGAAAAACTGTCATTAGTTCAAAGAGCCTTAACCCATGATTCAGCCTCTTTAGCAAGCTCTGTGCATGCCGAATTAAACTCGATCTAGAAGCATTTCTCAAACTAATTTGAAGAAAATATTTCGTGAGAAAATAATAAGATTTTTTACTAAAAACCAAGCAAGTCCAGAAAGTTTAAATTTTAGAAAACAGAAAAAATTTCTGATTTTCATTGTTTATTGTGTAAATATAGTAATTTTTGGACATAAAATATATATAAAAAAAAGTTATAGGCTTTGACTAATATTTTGAGGATTTATTTAAAGAAAAAAAGCAAATAAACATTTCTGGAGTGTTCTTGCGAAAAATTTACACATTTGTTTTACCTATTTACTTTATTTTCCATTTACCTTATTTCATAACATTAAATACATTTTTTTTCTAAATTTTTATTTTAAATAAAGAATTAATGTAAAATGAATATGTAATTAATACAAAAAAGATATTATTTTTACAGTGAAGCTATACAACGTATAATTAATGAAAAATAAACATTTTAAGAAACATTTAAATGAGATTATCTATTCATTGGTATTGTGGTACTAATCGCGAAAAGAATTAAACTTAAGTTAATATTAAATAACAGTAAAATTTATATTGAAAACATAATAAAGTATATTTCTTTAAATCTTAAATAAGTAATTAATATTAAGTATATTAATTTAATGTTGAATAAATGTTAAATGAATGTTTCTCCATTCGTTACTTTAAATAAATAATTAATATGAAGTAAATTTTAAATTAATATTAAGTATATATTAACAGTAAATATTTCTTTTAATTATTAACTGGAACGAATAATTAATGTAAAGTTAGTATTAAATAAACGTTAAATTTATATTTCCTTTAAATAATTATCCAAAATAAATAATTAATGTGAAATAAATATTTAATTAACATGAAATGATAATAAAATTCCAGAAAAAAATATTATTTAAAATATGAAGTAATAATTTTTTGTTTACAAAATTTTATAAATTGTTTTTGACAGAAACATTTATAATGTACATATATATTGCTTTTTATATAAATACTCGTATAATATAATTTTTTTTTTTTTTTTGACGTGTAATAGGTATAAGGAAAACTCTAAGCTCTAATTAATATTTTGAGGGCTTATTTAAAAGAAAAAAAAAATTTTGTGAATTTGATATTTAAAAAAATTTTATATATATTGTCTATTTTCTTTGTTTCTCTATTTGAATCTTGCTAGAACGAAATTGTTCACAATGTGACACTAACAGAAAATGATTTTGGCCACAAATCAGATTTTGAAAAAAAAAACGGAATTATTTAATTTTTGTAAAAAACTCTTCATTAATTTTAATAAATAAATGTTTGATATTAATACTATACGTATTATCTCCTTTACAGATTCTCTTAATGCTCATTTAACATAACAGTGCACTGGTGATTATTAATATCTCCAAATTTTAATGAACTATGACGTACGCAAATTAATTACGCAAATTAGAACGTATTACAATGTAGAATCGAAATTGAATGAACAAGATGCAAAGTACCAACGGCCTGCGCTATTTTGCATTTCGTGGATAAATGATAAATTTAGATTTCTGCGAATTCCGAGATCTCCCACCTCTCTATCTTGTGGTATTCAATTACGCTGCGTATCTTTCACCAATGTATTAGACGAGAAAAGACGACTTGAACATACTCTACTTTTGAAATGATGCCCGCAAAGTCCGCTTCGCGCGGACAAAGGAAAAAGCTGAATCATTCGCGACGCTGTTTATTTTCCTGCACGAGAATAATGATGCGCCACGTGTGCAGCCTTCGTGAAAGTACGACACTCGAAATTTTCAAATCCGCATTACGCGGTGCGCTCATTGTGTTTAGGGGTTGCCTGCAAATTTGATACTGTGCAATGTTAAAAACTGATATTTCTCGTCGATGTTTCGTTTTGTTCCGGTACATTTTACAAATTTATTTTTTACAAAAATAGTGATGCAAATTTCCTTGTTTCATTACTTTCTAATTCAATATTAATACTAAAATTTAAAAAAAACTGAAATTAACGTTTGAAAATATAATGTCTTTGTCATTTGTAGAAGAATATAGTAAAAATCCTCGTTGAAGAGTTAAAATAATAATAGAAATGATACGTATAACAATAATCTTTCTAAAAATTCACTGTCACAAAGAGGGTTTCGTAGAAGATCTCAGGGATACGTCATTAACATTATTCACGGTGTTTCCCGCTGCAAACGCTGCTTGAAATTATAAGGCTAACGCTGTTGGAGGTTCTCTCGAAAGGTCCAAAAGTCCCCCTATGATCCACCACGAAATATGATCACACCGTTAGTGCGTGATGAAACGAGGACCTTAATAATGCTGGCGAATATCTTCTTCCCACGAAGAAAGGGGCCAGAGGTTGCTCGGTGAAGTTTCGAGGCTCACAGTCAAAGTGTCAGAATTAGCATCCCGTTTCATTCTCATGGCAACGCCCATGAAAGTTGCTAATACAATCGTTGCTCGCCGCCTGTTGCACCCCCAACGTGTACGCGGTGAGAAAGAGTGAGGAAGGGAGGGAGAGGGAGGGTTCGCTTTAAGATCCAACAAGTGGTTCGTCTGAGAGTAACAATGCTTCCTAATGTACTAGCTTTTGCCATTGTGTCGGCTCGGAAGCGCGCGATCGGTCCTCGACGTAGCGACCTTCGACGTCGGCGACGTCAGCACGGGGAGACTTGCGAAAGCCAAAACGAATTTGGCTCGACATCTAGCTACGTACTCGCTAACGCTTCAAACAATCTCTTTGAACGCCTCCCTGTGTTATTGAAGCACGCGTGCGCGCGCCGTGGGAGTGTGTTCGGCGTTATTTAAATTTATCCGCCATCAAAGACTCGGTGCTTGTTAGGCTCGCGTGTCTTTGTGTTATGCGTTTAATTGGTTGCGATCGAGAGTGCCATTACAAATTTATATATTTTCAATTCACTGTTAAATTAAATTAATTGTAAAACTGAAATGCATACGCGCAACATAATATGTATGAGCAAGTTTAATTTACAGAATATAGATTCTGCACGAAAATGTTTCAGCTTCTCTTTGAAATGCATTCGTATAAAACGTTCCATTTTCACATAATATAAATTTCCGTATAGAATATCTTTTGTAACATGAAGATAAAAAATTCTTAATAAAATTTGATGTGTGCGAATAATACCAAAGAAAAGTTGGGAATTTAGAAGTTCTTTGCTTTCCCGAAGATATCTGAAAATTTTAATAAAACTTCAACGTTTTTACCAGTCAACCAACTTGGTGACGAACGAACGTTTGCGTTGGCGTCGTCCGAGCAACAGAGCACCGGATGCTTCACGAGGCGGCCGGATTTGAAATATATAAGTCAGCGTCTGTCTCATAGAATTATAATCGACATTGACTGAGCATTTCCAACAGTGAAAGAAATAATATAAACGCTCCGCGAGTTTTTATAGAATTTTTAGATTTTTTTATGTGCGTCACGCTCGCCAATATATTTAGAATTGACGTGTGCCAATACAATTTTCCAGATTAACAATTTTGATAAAAATTAATGAGTCACTTAAATAAGTAATTATGCAAATAGAGATTTTATAATACAATAAAGTTTAAAAATTCTGACATAAGGAACATAGATTTTATGACTTTGTTCTGTTGTAATATGTAGGAGGAAAGAAAAGAAGATATTTAAAGTTAGAAAAACAGAAATAAGAATTGAAAAGGAAAGAAAAGGGAAATGTAAAGCTGAATTTATTATTACTAATTTGTTTAAATATGCTGATGTTAAAGGTTACAATTAAATCTGTACAGACCCGGAATGATATTATAAATAGCATTTTTGCTGTGAATATGCAGCGCGCTTAAATAAAACATTCACTTCGCGTTAATCGAGATTATCTCGCCTACTACACGCCTCGTACAAGCGCGATAATTAATTCGTGGATTGAATTGGTAATCATCCACTCATTAGCGACGTTCAAATATTTATTACGGCTGCCGCGGTTTCCGATCTGTAATTCTACTCATTTCGAGACCGGTCAGTAATACATCACGATCTGGTACTATTAAGCATGATGGTTACATATCACGAAGTTGTTCTCATTCGATCGAGAAATTTTGACAAGATGAATAAATGATACGTTTATTTTGATGTCGTTATTTTTGAAACATTAACTATAAAGTTGAGCTGCAATACGATACGATTTATGATTTTAAGTCGCTCAGATAACAAATTTCATACACTGAGAAGAAAAATGTTGTTTACTTGAATAAATTTTTCAACTTGATTGAATTTTTCAATTATTTAAGTTAAATGTATATGTAGTCAAGTTAAATATATAATTTCTTAATCTGAAGTATTTTATGTACTTACGTCAAATACATAAATACTTGAAAAAATTTAATCAAGTTGAAAAATTTTGTAAAATTAATGACTTTTGTCTCAGTATATTGACAAATATTTGAAGCTAGGATCACCAGTCGCTAAACAATCACCGTAAATGAAATAAATCGCAGGTTAAGTGATATTTTTTTTGTAATCTAATTTTCGTAGAATTGATTAAACTATCATTTTTTACTTGAAACTGTAATTAAGTTGCTTTGATCTGACTAGTTTTATTTCTTATTTATTTATTGAGTGGTGACTCTAATTTTTATTCTCATGACCATTTTTCTCATCGAAAGCTTCTGTCAGTTTCGTCAATAAAGAAAATATTTAAACTGTTGGATGAGAAATAAGATTTTTCGACGCACTCACAACTGCGACTTAATTACGAAAGTTTCAGCATAATTTGCGTCGTGAGAGAAGTTCTCAGGATTGCCCCCTCCCCACCCGAGTTTACCCATCTCTTTACAACCAAATTTACGCCGATGATGCATCGTGTTTTAAAATAGAAGTCCAACGACTTCACGAAGATCTTGACATTGTCTTGGCACTTATGTTATACTACTCGTATATATTGGAAAAGAATCGCGAGATTGTTTTTGTGCCGTAAAATTTGAAAACTGATTTAATTATGGAATGCGTGAAATTGCTAATTAGTGATACAATGAATTAATTATTTTATAAGTAGGGCATATTATTATATATGTAATAATAAATCCAGATTGGCCGAATCCAACCATTAATAAAATTTAATCAATAATATCAAAAATAAATTAAAAGTATTATAAATACTGTTTCATATTGTATTATTCCTTCGTTTCAAAATTCTGTCGCAAACTATGTACTGCTGAGGACAATTTCTATTACTATGAATGTATAAATATCGATCCAGTCACACATGACTGATGCAAGAACACTATCAACTGCTGTTGCAAACTGCTGTTTCCTCAATCGCTTAACACGTGGCTGGATGAATAAGATTCTGGCAGCATTTGAATTTTGAAACACTGTTCGTTGATATACATTCCGTTGATATACTCGCATAATCTATTTATTAACTGTAACGATATCGAATTAGAATTGCACAAGATATCGAAAGGCATTAAAACATTCTCGCTTCAACACTAAACATTCGTCATTATTTATTTTAATTATTGATGTTGAGTTTTCAATAAAACAATATTAATTTTACCAACATTAACATATATAGCTACTTTACTTTAAATATGACAGAGATAGAAAGATTTTCATAAATGTTTTTAAGAATTAAAAGCGTTCTTAAAGCGTCCAATATGAAAAATAATGTTTATAATTTTTACATTATATTTTTTTAAATATTGTTTATGATTTATTAGATACATTTATAATTGCAGTGTTTATTTGTTACAGCAATGACTCAAAAAGCATAGTTTTCAATGTTTTTAATTATTGAAATATTATATTATATTTAAATGTAATTTTGATGTAACGATTCGGTTTACTGATTTTAGAAGAATAAAAGTGTCATTAGCTTTTTATTCAGTGTAACAAATTTTCATCAGAAATTTATTTTTTGCAGCAATTTGGAAATAACAATTTTTGAGTTATATTATTGTTGTAACAAATGAGCGATATTATAAAACAAAAATGTATATTAGAATGCTGACCCAATTTGACGCTGTTAAAAAATTGAATGTTAATTGCAGCATATGTAACTTGTTTGAAATTAAATGTATGTAAAGCTCAGATTGAAGATAAGATTGAAAATAAATTTTCTTCTTTTCAGGCATGGAGCAGTTCGAACAGCTGCTTACCTGCGCGATATGCCTGGATCGATACAGAAATCCGAAGCTCTTGCCATGTCAACATAGCTTTTGCATGGAACCATGCATGGACGGCCTTGTCGACTATGTTCGTCGACAGGTCAAATGTCCAGAATGCCGTGCCGAACATCGTATACCATATCAGGTAAATTACATCTTCATCCTATTAAAACATATAATTGATATACTATTAAACTTTCTACATTGGTATAAAGCTTAGAATTGTTAGAAATATTTTTAAAATTGTTATAAAAGAAATTTTATTTTCTTTCCGCTTCTAGCTACAACTAATTACATGTCGATATAATTACTCTCTCTCTCTCTCTCTCTCTCTCTCTCTCTCTCTCTATATATATATATATATATATATATATATATATGTGTAGTTTGAAAAAATAATTTTACTCATTAAAAAAATGTTTAATTTGTAAATATTTAAATGTTTTATTTTTGTCTTTGATTTTTAAATACTTAAAAATGTTTTAGTTTTAAACGGTGTTTTAACAACAGATTAAAACACTTAAATGTTTAAAGCTGAAGTTGTTTCAGCTTTAAACGTTTAGCGTTTCAAGATTAAACATTGTTAAAAACAAAAACATTTTTAAATATGTAGAAAACGTATGGACAAAAGTAAAACGTTTTAATATTATATTTAAAATAATATTTTAATACTTGAAAATAAAACATTCCTAATAGAATGTTTATAATTTTACAAAACATATAAGAAGCATAATTGCGCAATTATGACTCATTTGCCGCAAAACGACATTCTTTAATGATTACGTGACACTTTATCAGGTTGTCCTTAATATGTTTGCGGTACGATCGGACAATATTGCCAACGGGAGAAAAATCGATCTATGTTTCATCGCACAAATTAAATGTTACACTGTGCGTGTCGATGTAACTCGATGTAACGCTATGTGTAAGCTCATCTTTATTCAACGATGAGTCCAAACGCGACAGAATTCTCATTAAACACAGTGTATTCCCGCGTTTCGTGCTAATGATATTTTCGAATTGGTCTGCTTTTTGAAAATAATCGAACATGGTTAAGCGTCAGTAGAATTCCAAAATGTTATTGGTTACGATCGCGCAATCAATTATATTCGATTATATCCGATTATTTGAGGAAAAGTCCAATAATTTTAGAAAAAAATTCTCGCACAGAAAAAAAATAGTATTAAATCGAAAATTCATTGTTATTATTATGTTTGTTTAAGATTATAAATTCTTCAAAAAATAATTTATATTTTTGTTTATGTATGAAACAATAAATTGTTGATTTAATACTAATTCTTTTCAGTGTAGACAGTTTTTTCAGAACGATATTAATTTTAACAGTCGCGTTTCATGGTACATCAATATATCCACCTTGACACTAACTGATTAGTACCTCCACGCGAGTAATGTTAACAAAGGAACGTCAAGCTCGCGTTGTGTAATTAATTCGCAGCATTATTCGCACGATGCACCGATTCCGGTCCATTAATAAGCGGCATACTTGGTGCATATACACATATTACGGGCGTTAATCGAGCCGAACATATATCCTATTTGTAGGGCGTGCAAGCCTTTCCAACCAACGTGACACTGCAGCGATTCCTGGAATTGCATATCGAGATCACGGGAGAACTGCCGGACCCGACCAGCGGTCAGACCATGGAACGCTGCGGCGTCTGCTCGGAGAAGAGTTACTGTCAGCTGTGCGTGCACTGCGAGAAGAAATGCTGCCCCGAGTGTAAGGATGCGCACATGGACATCCTGCGACGCGAAATTGCGCGCATAAATTCTCAGGTACAATACTTTTTATACAATTGCTGTAAGTTGAAAAACCGAGAGAGACAAAGAAATAATTAATTGAAATAAGCTTAATCATGATTTACTAAAGAAATTAGGGCAATGAGAAATAACAGGATACTAGAAAAACAAAAGTTACTAATTATTAAATTAATAATTTGTCGACGTGTCAGTAGCGTGCAAATCAGTATTAATCCCGGAGTGCTATTAATTTCTTTTCTTATATTAACATTATTCTAGATGAAAATTCATCACTCGCATAAATTAAGTTTTTTACATTTTTTTCCAACTTTGCAGGTTGTGAGATGTTCGAATAGTTGTACTAACATTATTTTAAACAAAAACATTATTATAAACGAAATTTGATTGAATGTTACTCTAAGCTATTAAAATTTTAACAATGAAAATTGTGCTAAATTTGAATTGGCACTCAAGTGAAAACTTACCCACAGTAAAACTCTAGGATTAATGCTGTGACCATGAAGTAAAACGATAAATCCTTTTTTATTATTACCCTCTATCTATGTGAAAGAACTACGCGAAGGGTAACTACGCGAAAGAACAATTTTGCCGAAATTTACTGAAGCTTAAAATTTAGTTATTCATATATCTGAAAATAATTTTACTGAACCATCAAAATAACTATAATTATCCAAGGTACTCAAGCGTGATAAGCAGTGCTGCAAAAAGTTCTGACATTTCAGTAATAAGCTTGAGTGTCTTATATTATTCTGATGGTATAACAAAATTATTTTCAGATTTGTATCTAGCTAAATTTTTAAATAATTATTTTAGAAATACGAAACTTATCGAATATTTTATATTGTTGTGCTTATGTTTATATAATAATTTTAGTTTAATATTAAAACATTTTTAATATATAACGTTCTCATTTGTTTTTAATTCCACTATTATAATACAATTGGAAAAAGTGGCAATAATTAGAATGCTGACAGTAATTGAGACAGTTACCTTGCTTCCGTTGTTGTTTTTGTGCGCCGCTATCGGTGAAATTTTCCCATCTTACATTTGAAAGGCAAACCTGCCGCGACAAATTTTATTGTACCGATCGCAGAAACTAATTTAATTCACCGGTTCTATAACTAATTTTCTCTTGGGCTCGTCGGTTGTAACGCATTTAGGAAAGCGGAAACTGTTGTGTAACGGTATCCGGTATTGGGGATGCACTTTAAATTCGTTACATTATGCCCTTCGGCGTCCCAACGGAAAATTTATTGTCGCGCAACTTCGCGCATTGCAATTAACCGCTTACGGTAGGGAGGACGTACGTTGAAAGAAGGTTGCAACCTAGATTTTTCGTTTTCCATAACGGCTATAATGTCGTGTAATACGAAACCGTTAGTTAAATAACACAATCTTGACATCAACTAGAACAATATAAAATTACGAATCGTTAATTTAAAAATTTACAAGTTTACAACAATCAGTCTTTATATCACAGCAGAACTGATAAAATCTCAATTTTATTTATAACTCATATGCGAAAAGTTCCGGAATTATATAAGAATTATTATTTATATTCGAATCTGTATTTGTGAAAAATCAATTTATTCAAAACTTAAACAACGTAAATGAAATAATAGGAAGTAGAAACCATATAACTTTTTAAAATAATTTGATTAAGGATGTTTTGATTAAACAATACCAGTTAAAAATGATTTAAGTTTAAAATTTGCAGACTTCTTAGGTTTATTACTTTTTTTTTTAATTAACGACAAAAAATTTTGACCATGGATATTCAAATTGCGGCCTTGAATCAGTCACATAATAACGAGTAACTTATAATAGCTTATGTAACATAAATGATTATATTTTGTTATAATTTTTAAGCGAAAAATGGATCTATATGAACTTCAGCACGAAATTTATTATTTATTAGAGTTTTATTAGTAGATTTAAAAATCTGATTTTATATACAATTAAAGAACCAACAAAAAATTAAATAACTTTTAAATCAATAAGACACTTGTACACAAATTTTACTCAAACATTCAGGCGCAATAATAAAATAACTTAAAATTTTTATATATTTAGTAATGCTTTAAAATATGATACGCACATTCTTAACAAAGTTTTTGCTAGCTCAAAGTTATCCAAATTTTAAAACTGCAGCTTTCTTAGTTTTATTCGTTTTTTCTTAATTAACGATTAAAAATTTAGATTTTTAGTACTAAAATCTGATTTCCTAAAATCTGCTGCAAGAAGAAAACAATAAAAAATTTGTTTTTTAATAGCTTATGCAGCGAAAATGATTAGATTTTACTTTAGTTTTAAATAAATTACCTTTGAAGGAATAAGTACATTCAAATGTACTTTGCATTGATTAGAATTTTATTAACATATGTAAAAAATTTAATTTAACTCGTAATACTTTCTTATCAAATTGCAAGTTAGGGTTACAAAACGTGATTTTACGTACGAATCATGAGTAAACAAAAAATTAAATAATGATATTGATGTGAGCATCAATAAGAGAATTGTGCTTAAGTTTTACACAGATACTTAAACGTAACGATAAAACAATTTATGAAATTTTTATATTTTTGGTAATACTTTAATATGTAACACATGCATCCTTACAAAAAGGAAGCTGTGTTTGAAAATTTATCGTTTAATAATTTCGCGCCAAGAACCTTGCGAGACAAATTGTATGCGTCGAACGGGATGACATTGGGGGTCGTGTGAATTCGCCGTGTGTCTCCAGGAGCACACCAATGAATCTCGTCTATTTCGAGTGACGGAATAAACTTCGAGGCGCGATCGTCTTTGAGACAGTCCAGAGACACCGAGATCGCGCTTCGACAAGCTTATCGCTTGTGTAAGATGCACGGATTCGCGAACACATTTCAACGATCAAAGTTGCTAACACGACTCTGTCGAATCTGTCAGCTCCTCCTTTGTGCCTCATGGAAATTGCGCGCGCGTGCCTGAAATATGGGATCTCCCTGAAATATGGGATCTCCCTGCTCAGATTCCTCGAGAATCGATGCTGATCACCGTTTGTATTTCATTACGTTTCACGATTATTCAGGAGCGTGGATGCGAATCGATAAAACGCGGCGGACAACGGGAAAATGCGTTATTACCTATGTTAATGGAAAGTATTTAATTTCGCATCTTCTTTTATATTATTACAAATTAAAAGACGTGTTTTTCTTTAACGAAATTTTAATTGTAAAATTTTCCTGCGAAGGTATTTCAACGTTGTAAACAATTATGTAAAGCATTGTAATTAAATTTTTTCTTGAAGCGAGATAACTAGCTGTGATAATTGGTAATAGGATGCGTAGATGAAAGGCATCTCGTGGAATCTAGGACGCGCGGTGCACGTGAGCTTTCCGCTTTTTTAATTACATTAATTTATTTACTACGCGGAAGGAAGATGCGAGTTTTATATTCTCTCTGTGTGCACAGCCGTTCATATTTCATTCTCGCACGTTGTACGTTTTCCATGATTTAATTGGTTAATGAACAAATTCCAGCGAGTCCTTCCGAAGGCGACTAATAAATCGGTGACGGCCGCGGCGGCGCGTAGGGTGAATTTTGCCGGGATTTTAATTATTTAACAACCGGACTTCTGCGTCGCGAGGCTTTCGGCCGCACGGTTGATTCTGTAACGCGCCGAATCTCATTATTCTACGGACGCGCGATTGCAGTTGGGAATTTACGCGGCAAAATATGTACCGTTCCAGCCGCGCCAAATGCCGAGGCTTAATTAATTTTTATTACCTTTGATTTAACAGATGTCACGTGGAATATCGCGCAAATGTGCGCAACGTGCCTCGCGCACATAAAAAGCGATAAAGAATAATTATTAGAAGGCAGCCGGAGAGGGGGGGGCGGAGAAGGAGGGGAAAAAAGCTGGGCCATTTATTTTCCGCGGAACAACGTGTAAAATAATCCCACCTTTTAAAAAGCTCGTTTTATTTATTTTAATAGCGTCCGATTTAATCAATTTGAAAAGGACTCGGCGCAATGTTCCATTTGCGGTATAACACTTCGTAAAATTGCGTTTACGCTCGGCACGCAGAAAGAATGATATTTTTGGGCATTTTATTGTATGTATATAAAACGCACGCGGAAGAGCTATGCCCCGTCTATCGTGTGTAATTCGAGCCATTAATACAATTTTTCTGTTGCACTCCGGAAAATTTCATTGATTATCGCATTGCGCAGGAACAACAAATGCCTTCGTACACGTGCTCATTCGGCGCGCGTGCACAATATCCCATCGAAAAAAATTTGATTTGTTTATCTTAATCGTTCGCGATTTAACCGATTTATACAATTTCAGCGCCGCACGACAGGCTATAAAATCTCGCTCGAAAATAGCATCTCCTGGCGTTTCGAGCGGCCAGCGCGTAAAAGCCGCGCGGTCCCGTCGAATGACGAAATAAACGCGACGGAGTTGTACGTGGTAAAATCGCCGATGTGACTTGCCCTCACCGCGCCACGGCATAAGAAATTATGATGCTAATGCACCGAGAGATCTACCAACCTCTCCCGAATGCATTCATGTCCCTTGCACTTTTCTTTAACTCCCGGCAGAATAATAGAACGGCTTTCCCACGATTTTCTGGATTTATTCCGTAATCCAGGCACGATCCTATTCCCGTCGTCTCTCGGATGTACCTAGCGATATACAATTTATAGTACCGTGATAGTTTCATGATAATGATGGTTCTTTTCACAAAAAAAAATTCGTCACTGTTTGCCAAAATTATTTGCCGAATGTATACATTTTATTGGATTGTTGGTCTCTTTTATATTTGCATTTAAGAAATATTAATGTATTTATACAGTTACATTATATTACATCTTATATATAATATTATAATAATAAAATGATAAAATGAAATAATATGATGAAATTATTTATATATATTATATTACATTATATTATATTTTATCATTTTATTATTATATCATTTATTTTATTTTCAATACTATTTAATATTTTATAATTTATTTCCTGCACAAAGAATCAAAGAAATAAAGAAATTTAGAACATATATTAGTGAGCAAATGTTCAGTCAAAGATAAAAACAATGATAAAATATTCTATTCTAGCCATCGAATGTGTAAAGAAAAGTGGGAGAGACAACTACAGTCTACAAGAACAAATAATAGTATCGATGGTCAAATGAATGTGTTCTGATTAATGCTAGGATTAATTCATTGTTAGGACAAGCTGAGGACATTATTCAAGAAAATTATATTTTACTTTTTGAAAATATACAAAAAATACTAATTTAAGTTAATAAATATTTAATGCGAAATACTCCTTTTATCTATTTATTCTTCAAATTTTGCTAATTATTGGAACTTTTGAGCAGCACTATATACACGATTTCTTCCTCATAAAAGTATAAAAAAAATAATCAGACTACAGTAACTCTTACAATATTTTGCTTCACGTACTTCAGTAGTTATCGACAATTCTATTATTTTCGATTTGTTATTCTCGCAATATCCACGCAATATTTAATGTAACATTTATTTTT
The DNA here is from genome assembly GCF_016802725.1 of Solenopsis invicta. Classification (NCBI taxonomy): domain Eukaryota; kingdom Metazoa; phylum Arthropoda; class Insecta; order Hymenoptera; family Formicidae; genus Solenopsis; species Solenopsis invicta. Next base: position 6,414,902 of record NC_052672.1, read on the forward strand.
CTTGAAATGGGGAAAGCTGATGGAAAAATTTTCCATTAATTTGAATCTCTTTTAACTGCTAGCTGATGGGAAAATCTCCATTAATTTTTATCGTTTTAGCGATGCAATACCAATTCGCGTCACGTTATCAATTCGCCATAGATATTTGCGGTCAGATCGTAGATGTACACGTGAAACGAATCTTTCAATACGAATTGGGTGACAACACAGATACTCATGAATATTTCGAATCTTTCCATACCAGTTGAGTGAAATTACGCACGTATCTCAAATTTCTCGGTCATGGCGCTTTGGAATTGTAATACCTGTTCTCCGAGTGGTTGGCATACCGAAACAGTTAATGAATCAATTACTGCGCAAGCTGTGACTCAATCTTTTCTCGCTGAAAAATTGAATTATCTCTTCTGTCAGAGATCGCAATCATTAATTTTCAAATTAAATAGAAATTGCGATTTTTGTGAAACGCACATTTCTGTCAGAGAAACAATTACAAACGTTTTTTTTTCATCTTTATATATGATATTATGCTTTTGAAAATATTGTTTCTTCTTTTATATTCTGATGCATTTAATAAAAAATTACTCGAAGTTTTTTCCTACGCGTTACTGCAACAGAATGTTGTAAATATTCCGAGTTGTATTCAAACTACGTGATACTTTTATTTATATTATTTTTCGTCTACGTGCCAATGGCTGTGTTGTAATCAACAACATTGTAACCAATATTCCGTCAGTTCTTCGGGCTGCATTTTCCAATTTATATCTCTTCCGTAATATCATGCACACGTTTTCGACGTATTAAAGCTTCTTGCACAGTTCCGCTTTTCTCATCTCTTCGACAAATTTCTCACCAATCGCTGAGTACGTTTGTTTAATTTTAAATACAAGGTATATCACGTAGAATATAATAACTTTTTCATTTTTTTCCAACATTACCTATTGCTACATCTGTTGTAATATATATATATATATATATATAAAATACACAATGAATTATTGGTTCTAACTTAACTATCGAATCGTTGAATATATATATATATATATATATAAAATACACAATGAATTATTGGCTATAACTAAATCTTCGAATCTATACGAATCGTCGATTTTGCAAACACTTTTTATAAACAAGTAATTTATAGACGGCAAATAAAAGAAGAATATCTCATTTTTTTCTCATTTGCAATACGAACGATTCAATATTGATTGTGTATCTTGAAAATATTTTCTACAAATATTTACATGAATAATTTCCCTCTAAATTATAATTTAAGGAAAATTTTCTCTGCATTTAGGGAGGAAAACGTTATTGATTCGGATCAGAAATGACTCATGTCAATATAATTGATACACTGTTAAATATTAAAAGATCAAATTTAAACTAATTTCTTGAGTTAAACATTATTTTGTCATTTTTAACTTTTATATGTCAAAAATATTTTAATATAAAATGTGATATAATAAAATGTAATAAAATGTGATGTAATATAAATGTGATTGTAAAACACAACTATATCTAAATAATCCGTTTCTATAATTAAATTGCTTAGTTATAAAGTAATTAATGTTTGTATTATCGTGTGCATCTAGTGAATAATAAATTAAGTTTAAATCAAATTGAATACATTTTTCGAATTAAATTAACTCCATTATTTCAGTTAAATTAACTTTTTTTTAACAGTGGCAAAACTGAAACGATTCAAAGAGTAACTCAAAATGGATACAATCCGACATTACGAATTTAACAGTGCACACAGACAGCGTAATTACATTTAGCTCACATGTGCCTATGAAAATATAATGTTCTTTCACAGAGCATAAAGCACATAACGTAAAATTGCGAATTTTTTTTAAAGCCCAACGCTAAGATATTCATTTGCCTGGACTGTTTATTATTTCAACTAGATTTGCTTCGCGTTCATTCACATACGTTTGCCTTCACATACGTATATCTAGGCCATGCAGTTATAGCATAACTATAATGAAGCCTAAATATAATCGTCGAGACGTTTGTCTGCCCCAAAAGCATCTAAAATGAGAAATTTTAGTTTATATGGAAGCGTGCTCCCATATATGATTCCAAAAATATTAGGAATAAAAATAGAACGTTTATTGAAAGCAATTGCCATGTACGATTCCAAAAATATTGAGAATAGAAATAGGACATTTGAAGCATGTAAATGGCACTGCACGTGGTATAACCCATTCATCTTCGTACCATTATCCATTTCGGTCGGGCGTATTTACTTTTTATGTGTCAAATCCAAACTTTCTAAGCGACTAAATTTGTCTAAATAATAACGTTTAATTTACATTCATAATCGTGATAATTAGAGGCGTTTATCCACGCCCACTTGTCATTTGCATAATCGATACTGCAATTGCGATATCATATCGCGCTTAAGCTAAACGCGGAATTGCATTTCCGGCTTGTCAAACCCGTTGAGTTTCCGATTGTGCGTTCTCGCAGGTACGAAGGGGGCTGCACAGGCTGCAGGACGCGCTGGCCTTGGTGGAGAAAAACACGCTGGGCCTGCAGACAAACTGCGCCTCTGTCGCCGAGGAGGTGGACGAGATTTATCGGAGGCTGAGCAAGGCTTTGAAAGACCGCACGGAACATCTGCGTAACGAGGTCGATCGATACCTCGGCACTGAGCTCAGAGGCCTGATTCAGCTCAAAGAGAATCTCGAATTGGAAATCGCGAATATCCAGAGCAACTGCGATCTGGCGGAGGCGCACATAAACGAAAATGTGCCGTGGGACGACGCCGAGCTTCTGGACACAAAGGAGATCTTCCTGCGTACGGTGGAATTTATCAGGTTTGTCTCCATTCCCGTAATCTCCCTTTTCTTTCCGTTGCCCGCTCGTTAAAGTCCGCGCGCGCCCCGTACGATTTATTATCGGCTATCCATTCTACGGCCTCCCTCTTTTTTTTTTTGCGGCACAGACCGGAAACAAATCGTTAAATGAACGGTTCCGTCTCTTCCCCGCAAGCTATTTTACTTCAATTTCGCGGATCCCCGAGTAATGATTCACCTCGATTTTATTTATTTTTTTAATAGCGCCCACGCATTATTTCGTTAAATTATCGCAGCAATTTTCTTTTTAACAGCATTATTTATCGCAACTATGTTTAAAGTTTAAATGAAACGGGAAACACTGCATTTACAGTGTTGATTGTTGCGCAGAAAATATTTATTTTTTATTAATAAAATATTATTTTTTATTTGTCTGCAAAATACAGCTATCGAAAAATTAATGATGGTCTTCAGTTGTACCGCGAGATAATAAATAATCGTGAAAACAAGGCTAACAGCGACATTTTTAAACTAAAAAAAAAAAAGGTTGATCGTAATAATTTCAACGCTGTCGAGATGAATATACCGATATTGGCAGCAGCCATATGAATTCCAACGGAGATTTGTGATAATAGCATCGAGAGTGTAGCGGAAATCCGGCGTTATAGCTGATGTAATTAACGTTCAACATTACCATGCACACCATTGTGAAATATGTAACGCGCGCAAAATCTGCCGTAAATCACAGACGTAAATCGTGCCGCATAACAAAATTGTACGTTCATTAACTCAAGTACAATAATCGTGTTAAGCGAACGACAAAACGTCGAAGGGCGCATATTTCAATTGCGGAAATGGTAGTACGCGAAATCGCGCGATCACCTGTACCTCGATAAAATAATGCGCTTCGTCAATAATTAAGATCATTGAATTAACATCGCATTACGTTGTGAAACAAATAACGCATTACGCGTCTGTAGAATTCTCGCGTTTACCGGGCCGTGATAATTAGACATGTAAAGCGATTCTTTCCAGTACATTATTTAAACGAATCCCCGCCGCGGATCCTAAAATTCTAGTTCAGTCAAGTAGACGTGTCCGATATTGTGCGGACAATGCCGTTAGCAATAAGATTTCCATTTTTTTCAGTTATTTTATTAATGTCAAGCGCTATGCAAAATTAAAAATACGGAGTTGAAATTAATCGCGCGTTAACGCTTTATTGCATAAATTTTTCTGAGAAATATATTTTACTGAATTTTAGTACCTCAGGGGATTTGAGATCGCTGATTGCTAATTTGAAGTTAAATAAAGTTTTATTAAAATCACAATGTTAATTGGAAAGAACAATTTTACTGAAATACAGATCTGAAAATAATTATGTTGAACGAATACATTTAACATTGTATCGGTTGTTTAACTTGGTTGCTAGAATGTTAAAACCTATTTAGCAGGATTATCATGCGTGGGCGTTCTACATAATTATTTTGGTAGCAAAAATAAAATTTTTTTCTGATTTGTACTTAGCTAAATTTTGAGATACCACAGTAAAATTGTTCTTTCCATTCAAATTTCAATATTTCTATTGATAATCATATATTGCCGTATTTGATGTACCATTTAAAATTTTTCAATTATGAGCCTAAAATTAAAATCTACATTTTCAGAAACATTAATGTAAAGTTTTTCAAGACATGTTTATTATTATTATCATTCTAGCATAAACCTTTTTATAAAAAGACTCATACAGCACCGATTATTGCAGAAAGCTTTCAACCTTTCACATTTTACGTGTAACAATTTTGGAAGAATTCTGCAAAATGCCATATGAAATATTGAAACAGACACGTTTCTAAAACCTATTACAATGTACTAAAATTGAAAAAAAAAATCTGAAAGCAGCACAAAAAATCATCTTGACGTTAAAATAGCGTCAAAATAGTTCCAAAATAAATGCTAAAAGTGACTTTTCAATCAATACGATTTATTTTGATATTATTTTGACATTACAGCGATTCGTTGTTCTATTTGGGTACAGCCTGTAATAATACAAAAAGCAACAGATTGTTGTAATTAAGGGAGATCGGGGCTCGTTAGCACAGTTTCCACAATTTCATTATTCAACAATTTAAACAACAAATTATTATGATTAAATTGTACTAATATGATAGAACTTTTTTCTACATTTTTATTTTGCAAATTATTCTGTGCATGGTGTAATTCCTTATACGAGAAATACGAACATGCTGCATTTTAGGCTGAGAACATTGGCAAATATTATAGTATAAGTTACGATAAACTCCATTAAATTAATGAAAACGAAAAATAAAGAATAGATTTTAAATATATATTTTTTGGTAAACATCGCCCGTATCTTTAAAAGTTATTTTTGATGATCGAAAAACAAAATACTATTATAAAGAAACAAACGTAAATTATTTCAAATACAGCTTGCTTTAATATATGTAGAAATATTAAATATAACGTCTTTTAGAGTCAAGTATATTTAATTTTGATCATGGTATTATAACAAATTTCTTTTATTATTTAAAATAATATATTTATGTTTTCTTTTAAATAAAAACATGTAATTTAGTTTTTTTCTTAAACTGTAGAATTAATACGAAATTTTTAAATGTTCGGTTTACTTTCTTTATCTTTAAACAAATTTTTGTCTTTCTTTGTAATACTTTTTTTATTTAAATAAAATTTACGGAATAGTACTTGAAAAAGAGATAATTTGCGATAACTTTTTCATTGTTTCCTTCGCCACGTAAATGGAGCATAATGCCAACTTGCTTCTTGCGCCAACGAGCCCGGGGTTTTCCTACATGTTTTGTTCTCGGTGCTTTCTATTGTATAATTAGACTATAAGATGGCAACAACTATACTAATCGATTAGAAGTAGTAAGACGTTAAATGGCACATGATATTTGCCTTGATACTTTAATTTTACGTTCCTTTTAGTTTGAAACAGCTTATTTTTATTTTTATTTTTTTAGTTTTATAATAAAAGCACTCAGCGTATTTGATATAGTTTACATTCTAACTTTTCAGTTTTTCAATCCTTCGAATAATAAAATTAAATTAAGAAGTAAAGTTAGAGTACTTCAGAAATGATATTTAAATTTATTATATTCACAGGATTATAATTAGCAATATTTCAAAAAGATTTCAGTTATTTTAGTAACTTTTTAATAATATTTTAGAGAGATTGTAGATTTTTTTTTCAGTAACTTTCAGCAATTTTTCTGTAAGATTTCAACTGCAATAATCACAAACATTTTGCTATTCCAGAGTTACTGTAGCTCAGAATGTTGCAGACATATTTCGCAACTTTTATGAAATATTTTACTTCGCCGTTGAAATATTTTTAATTGTAAGATACGTTTGTAACGTGTTTCAGTGTTGCATGAAAGATATTAGTTTCAACTGATTTTTTGCTCATAATTTATTGTTAATGCAAAATAATTACATTTGTTATTTATGTATTCATTTATATCGAGTCTTAGGAACATAACAATATCAAATATGTTACGTAAATTAATTTTATAAACGTAAAAACATAAAAAAAATTGCAAAGAGATAAGAGTCACATATATGTGATACTGTGCAATGAAGAGTTAATCACGCTTATAGAAAATAATGTTACTAGTAACACGAAATGACAAGAAGATCAATGTTTCTATCATAATTTCTTTCGACTTGGCGCGATATAATCCGCAGCATGATTGTTATCGATTTCGCGAAACTTAATTCGCACAGTCAGTACGGTCTGTCATATCTCTTGGCGGAATGAAGATGGACGATTGTTCTTCGCAGGAACTTCGAATACGAGGCGGGGGATTACAACCGGCGAGTCCGCTTCGTGATGGCGCACGATCCGAATCAGCTTGTCCTTCACGTGGCGGGTTACGGCGAATTGAACATTAAACCGGAAAGCGGAAGCGGCGGATTGCTGGGGAGCTCCAGCAGTTTAGCCCCACCGGTGGGCTCTCCCGGTCTTATGAGGAGCAAGAGCGATCACCGCCTCGCCTCGCAGTACAGGCAGCAAGAGGAGGAACGGCTGGCCAGGAATCGATACGTTCCCGAATACGAGTAACTATCGCCATTTCTTACGTCTCTCTTCTCGGGCGCCCGATGCTGTCCGAGTATTATTCCCTAATGTTACCAGCGATGCGAGAAAAATCGATTGCTTTCGCGCCGTGTTGTTCCATCTTGAGCCGATTGTTTGCGGCAAGTACGGATCAAGTCCCGTCACATCGTTGCCGTGCTCTATTTCCTTCTAACGTGGGTTTACGGGAAATGATCGGGACAGTTTATTTATTTTTCCATTGTATTCCATATACTTGTCCCCATTTCTTGATATTGCGCCAGTAATATCGACTTACAAAACGATATAAATTTTTCGGAAAGTAATATCATACATACATGTACTTCACGGAGTTCGGGGAAATATGTAGTACAAATCGATTGGGAGGGGGAGGAAAAACCGTTCGGCACGAAATAGAACTTTTTTCAGGAAAGCTGCCTTGTATAAGCCTCGACTTCTAGACCGGTACCAGTCTAAGTAGATTACAAAAATAAATGTCCAGACGGGGAAACCATTTCTTCCGCTATTTATCAGCGAGATCAATTTGTCTCGGAGCCGATTAAAAACTGCAGGACGGTTGATGGAGGGACGAGGGGTGTGTGTGTCCTTGGATCGTAGGGCGACCCGAGATCGAGCGCCGCTACTTAATTTACGGCGCCGAGATTTCAGTCTGTTTTCGAAACGATAAATCAGCCGTCGCGGAAAATTCGCAGTCTTATTTACGGGACGAGACGAGTGGCGCGCTGAGATGACCGTGAACAATTTGCGGCTCGTACAATTGCGACCGATATATTTCTTCGGGGGTCGAACCGTGGGTGTGGGAGGTGAAACTGTTCCAGGCACGCGCGCGACGTTTTATTGTTTATTGCTACTATTGAAAGTGTAACAGATTGGACCGATAATACGGGTAACGTGGCTTTTTACTGCGAGGCGCTAGATAGTGGAACGTATTAATATTCGGTTCGCGCAGCGGCGCAAACGACGCAAGTATGCCATCAGATCGGCGCGCTACAATAATTGGTACGTGCCTAGCAAGTGTTTCTCGAGGGTTTAGGGGGGGACGTATTTACGGTACAGTTTGGCCAATCGGGTTAACTGAGTCGATATCTTTCATCGGATCCGTGCTTTTTCAAACAGCTCGTACAATTTCGTCAAACGCAACGGCTTTGCTCGGATTTAATTCTCGTTAGCGGTCTTTATTACATTCTTTATTGCACGTTAATTATTCTCTAAAGTGCAATTTTTAAATGTCTCTCTCCTTCTCTCACGCGTATTAAACGCATATTAAATAATGCAATTGTCCATTGCGATTATTAATTTTAATGGCACGGTCGCGACACGGGGAAAAATATTGCATTTTAATTATTGCACGCTTTAATGTTTGATGAAAAATATATTTGGGCAGCAAATAGTTTTAATCGACGGTAGGTATAAAAAAATGTTCAAAAGTAATCATTAATATTCACACCTTAAAAAAGCTCGCATTGAAATGACCACAAAACTCTTGTGCTACAATATACTTGCAAATTTATACCGCAAAGAACGAGCTACCAAATGCTGAGCGAAAACAATCTCAATTAAATCTTTTGTTAATTAATTCAAAAATAATGTTATTTTTCCAAATATTTAGTAAGTATTATCAGACGGTTGATTATATGTTCGATAACATTTGGTATTTATTATTAAACTTTATTTTCGGGGCATACTGTAGCTTTAAAAATTTCTTGCACAAGATTTGATATTTTTCAAAGCTCTGCCGAAAGAAAGAAGAAAAGTGCACTTTCTGAAATACCTTGCATGTTTATTCCGACGTTATAAATACGCGTGCATCATTTCGGCATTTTCTCATTTTCTTTGCCTCTTTCTCTCCTTCGCACTGTCTTTCTCTTTTCTCTCTTTCTTTCTTTTCTTCTATTCCGACTCAAAGTACCTTCAGCTTGGAATAGGCGCGTCGAGTTTAATTGCTGCCTGTTTCATGCAACGTCGGTCGTTAGAGCCCCTCATCGGGGCGTTTTATTAAGCGGCCTCGTCAAAATGTAAATTAAATGCTTTAGGTACGCGCGAGCACGTATTTTTTTAGTAATTAACGCTCTCGCGCACTGGCAAAGACCTACTTCACGTACGAGAATCGCGGCCGTCCAGCCCCGTGCCGTCTGTTCCGTTTGTTATATAATTACGACAATCGTGATCGTTTTGTGCGATTATTAGAGAAAATACCATTATTTGCGAAGGTCTCATCAATTTGTCGGTCGCGCTCACGAACCAGATATCGTTCGAATTGTAAATGAATCTCATGCGATGCATTTCCACTGTCCGCAAAACGTGCGCGCGCGTGGCGATGTTTATTTTTGACACTTGCCTTGTGATATTCGAGCGAAAATTCCATTATTCGTGCTTTTTTCACAATACGTTCTGAAAAACGCGCGTTTCAATCGTTTCTCTTTTTGCGCGTCGCCCGAAAGGTTGAAATATACAAAAGGCCGTTATTGCCGTCGCAATTTCTGGCGTGTGTTCTTTGCCGGCGTTTTGGAGCGTGACAACGCCTGATATCATATCACGAAAATGTAGTTAAATGGTTAAGTGCCTAAAATCGATAATGCCGGATGATAGTGCAAATGCAGATAGGCGGATTAAAAAGTCAAAAGGTTTAATACGCAAATCATGCCTATACGTTAACCTATACATATTTTTATATAATTGTTGCAAATAGAGAATTGTATACAGCATTGGCTAAAATTATGTGGCACCTACATCTATTTCATTCATCTGAATTTTTTTTATTTGTATTATTTTAAATTGATCACTAGCAATATATGTACATAAATTTGAAGAGTTTTTTAAACGTAAAATAATTCACATTTGAATTTCTGTTTAAATCCGTCCAGTTAAAAAATATAAAGTGCCTTACAATTTTGACTAAAGTATTATATATTTACATATATTATTGTAGTGTTAAGGAACATTTTTATTTAGTCTTATTAAGATAATGATAATTTGTCACTTTTTAAATTAATTCGACATTAATTTAATAATTTATAAATTTCAAAATGTATTGCACATATTTTAATATTCTAAATTATTTATCTAATTTAAAAGATAGTAATATAAATTTAAAAGGTGGTAATATTAAAATGTTATTGTATAAATTTCCTCGACATGATTCCATACAGTTGAAAAAATTGATACTTCAAGAAACAGTCATTGTTTGCTGAGGATTTCTTAAATCTCTCACTAAAAATGCAAGACGTCAACTTTTTTAATAACTACATCTCTCAGATCAGAAAGCGGTCAACTCTCAAAGCTCGCGTCTAATTATTTATCTTTGGCCATCCGCTTCGGACAGATTTTATTGCAATCTGTGAACGAGGTTACTTCTCACAGAGGATTTCGTGGAACGCGATATTGCAATTCCTCCGACGAATTGCTAACATTTCAAAGTGACTTTGATTAAAAGACCGATGCACATCTTGAATTTTTTTTGGCGATTTTTGACGAAGATTATTATTGTATAGAGTGAGTATCCATTCCGGAGTCTATTGTACTGATCGATTTTTCGCTACACGTACAGCTAATCAGTTGCTACACAGGAAATCGATTAGTAAAGAGCATTATTTTCTGTAAGATTTATTGATTTCGATAAGAAAAAGAGAGAGAAAGAACAGCGTACAAAGTTTGTTTTAACTTTTTAAATTCTAATTATAACAACGCGTATGTACGTAACAATTTAGATTTTTACGCAGAATATTTACGTGTTATTTAATTAAAATTTAATATTTAGTTCTTGTTAAATTCTTAGATACTTTTTTAACGTCATCATGTCTTAAAATTGATATCATTGAATTACCTGATTAAAATTCAGTTTTTACTTGCAATGCTTTAGTTAAAATAAATTTCATATATATTTTTCCGTCGAAATATTATATGGCGCTGTTGCTGACAGCGTTCTTTGACATTTAAAGGGTTAAAAGATAAGGCCGAAAATTCGGTAAGTCCTATCAACGAGCTTTGAGGGAATATCTGAGAAGATGATATGGGAATAGAAGAGGGAGATCCCCTAATATCATTTCGTCCTGTCATCGGCAATCCTCCAGAACGTCCTCTCGAATCGAACTGAGATAATCTGACTATAAAGCAGGTCGCGTTTCAGTCTAAAGGTAGAGCTTGTCATTGGCTCCCCTCCTTGTCATAATTTCAAGTGACATATATCAAAGACACGTGTTCTTGCAAGATCTGCTCGCGAGAAAATGATAAGTTGTTATCCGTCCTCAGGGAGAGGAGACAGACACTTTTTTTATTTTTACAAGATCCGAGTTGATATTGTCTGACCTTTTGCTGACTTGATCTACTTACAGTGTCCAATAATATCCAATATAAAGTATTTACGTCTCATGATATTTATTTAAATATATTTTATGTTAAGTAAGATGACAATATTAATATTATTTGACAAAAATTTCCGCTCGCGTTAGCATATGTCCGAGCGATCAAAATGTAATACAGTAATATACTTCATTTTAGACGTGCTTCGATTCTTTTTCGATTTTTATTGTTGCCACAGAGTTTTATCCAAGAAAGTTAATACTTGTTAATAACGCAGTTACAGTTAAAGTAACTTTTTTTCAGTAACTATAACTTCGTTCTTCTCCTTCTATAATTGTAATTCAACTTGGTTTTTTGTGACTAGCAACTACAATATTTAATTTAGTAGTCGCTTTTACGGTTACTTTATACATTTCAAACTTATTTCGCAACATATGGTCTGCATGCGACAGGGCGGAGTGATATATCATCTTCGAGAATAGCTGTCATATAATCATTAAAGTTGAGACTTTACTCTTTAAAACAAACTCTGGACAATTCGTTTACGATGATTTTATTACGAAGTTTGAATTTATAGCAAATTTTTTTAGCGGGGTAAAATAATAACTTTACATTTTTGATAATATATTCCAAGTACAAATATTAATTTGTTATGCAATAAATTATTAACCTAGTTAATATATCAAGTATATTTTTATTACATTGATATTTTATTATAATAAGTAATGTAATTTAATAATGTTAGAAATGTAAGATTCTTGTATTTAAAGCAGCAATACGTAAACATTACAAAAAATTGACAGAAATATAACTGAAAAGTAATTTGTTACATTTTTTATAACTATAACGTGTTACTTACGATAACTTTTTTTTTGTAACGGTAACTAATTATTTTTTGACAGAGTAAAACTGTCACTCTTTCAGTTTTTCATTGCTACAAAGTAACTTTCAAATCCTATGTCTTACTACAGATTTCTTTATAATAATAGCATCTGTTACTTTATAATAATAGTGCTGAATCATAAGTCTTACTACTATTATTATTAAGATCCTTAATCTGAACTTTGACAAGGGACACGTGTTTCTCGCGTGATAAGGCTATTCATTCCATTTATATAATTTATCGATCCGCGTTTAATTCATGGAGAATTGTCAATGGCGTAAGGGGAAATCACTGTCGGTGATTTCTCCAGATCCAGAGTCACTTTCTCTGTAATGGTTCTAATTAATCGACGTCGCCACTGTGTACGCGTGTGTATATGCGTGTGTGTATATGTGTGTGCCAGGTACGACGCGCCGGAGTACGAGGTACCCAGGAACAAGTCCAGGTACAGGAGTCGATTTATGCGACATCGGGACGGCGACGATTCCGACGGTGACACCAGGTCGACGGTGAGATTCACGTCGGCGCCGCAGGAGTCGTCCAGCCTACGTGAGCGCGTCTTGGACACGGAGGACGCCGCGCGCGGTCCCCTGTCAGGCATATTTCGTCTGACGGACTCGCCGCGGGTCATGAAGAAGCTGCAGGAGTGCGAGCGTGCCGGCAAGAGGAAGAAGGAGGAGCCGGCGAGCCAGCCCGTGCCGCAACCGCAACCGCCTAAGCCACAGGTTAGAACAGCACGCTTCTGACAGCCTAGACGTTAAGGCCTTCAAAGCTAAAGTGGATCAAGGTCCAAAATTTGGATTTACTTGCGCTTCCGCTTATCTGAAAATTGATCTTTAGACTGACTTTGCAGATGAGACCTCGCGGATTGGAAACCCAATCTATTTTAGCTCTGAACAGTTTGTTAAGTTGAAGCTATGTATTTAGTGGTATATAACATGTGTGCCCTTACAATACACGCCCGCGATAACTGCGAACGAAAATATCAGTTTAACGTTTGGATTGAATTAAATAGTGAAGAAGAGTTAATTCTGTTAATTCCTGCCATATAATTTCGATTGAAATAATATTGCCGTTCGTACGAATTGCATTTAATAACGGTGGTTCGTTAACAAGAGTTTGAGAATAACTGGTGTACTTGGTAAGTATACATTCTACATATTTCTCTATTTCTATGGTAAATAATTGATATGCCTATTGAATGAAAGTCAATACGTCGAGATTAACAATGCAAATGTTTAAAATCGTAGTTGAAATTATGTTTTTGTTTGGCAAGCTCAATGCGCGATGAAAATCTCGAAATAAAATACATATAACGTGTAACGCGCACGTTTTGGACAAAAAAATTATTACATGTCATAAATATATACAGCTTTCGTTGCTAATAAAAATTCAAGGTGACAGTGTAATCCAGATACATTTGCTATATGCATACAAAATACATTTTTATGTTATATATGAATTCTATATAAGACCTCTCTCAACCCTTCGTACATATATATATAAGCCATCTTAGGTAGTTCTTACATTGGGATATCGATCTGTGCCTCCCACGACACCAACTTCCATAAACATCCGCCGTGTTATGATAGGTTTCGCATTAAAAACGCGACTGTCCCTGGCGCAGGGTCATTATTTCGATGCAATGTGTGCTCGAGCAAGCCGAAAAATCTCTGCTAAATTATAGCGATACGTAAATAACACGTCGAAAGACTACGTACGAACGCGATTGTTGATAAAAGCGACACTGATACATCGTTCCGTGTTTTGCGACAACAACATTTTTACAAAAATTCGCATCAATAGATCCGTACCAATCGACAAATAATCCTCGACGGACAACCGTGTTTTTTTTTTATCGATGTAACACATGGTTACACCATTGACCCATTTGTTTTCCTCCCTCGACGTTCATATTTTAAATGTTGATGCAGCACGGAGCTCAGTTGATTGAATCGGACAATCGAGCAATCGTCCGGCATCTCTATATGCAAATCCGCTGGCCGACGTAAATTTTTTTTTTTACGCCAAAAAATGTGCACTCTCTATAGAGAAGCGTATCAGTGAATTTAATCGCCGTTCCCTGCTTATCGATACACCGTATATCACCGCGTCGCATCAATATTTAAACGGCTAAGCGTCAACGATACGGTTAATTTACGGCCACGGCTGTGTTCAATGAACGCTATTTAATTAGCCTTGCATGCACTTTTAGAAAATACTTGGAAAAACGTCGTGGTCGCTGTAATTTAATAATATCCGGAGATATCAGTAATACGCAAAGATCTAAAGTGCATTAACCTCTTTATGTTGAACGAAGAAAGTATTTAGTACGAAAGATAATTTTCACTTTCTTCTCAGTGTGTAAAAGAATAAAGTTGTAAAAAATGTACAAATAATATGATATAATATTGTTATTATATTGAAAAATCCGGGTTTCTGATTTGGCTTAGAAATTTTGATCTCGAGCTAACAATGAGTGATTATAAATAATTAATTAATTAAGGGAGCATACACACTTAGGATGGGTCAAAACGAGATCTACTTTGCAAATTTTTTATATAAAAACGAAAAGAGATGTCGTGTTTCTTCCATACCTTTTCCTATTTAATATTTAAGCTTTATTAAAAAATTATATGACATGGCTTCATCACTTAAATCATACTTTCCAAACATCTAACCATTGCATTACACTATCTTAAAGGCTCGACCGCTCGACGTACAATTTTACACACGTTTTTTTTTAAAGACTAAAAGTTTAACGTAAACTTTTTTTTTATGTTAATTTTTGTCGCAGGCAAACAAAAACGAGCAAAATTTACAGTGATAAACCGTTACGTCGACTTTGACCAGATGCCAATTTGCTCAAATGCAATATTTCAAAAAACGTTACGTCAAATATTAACTCCATGTTTCAACTTTATAAAGCTTGCGCTATTTTGCTTTCTGATAAATCCTGTGGGAGCAGCAGTGACCATCGTTTTCAAAAATACGATAGGTAAACTTGAAAGCAACGTCGTTTTATATCATTTTTTAATAAAATTTAAATGTCAGATAAAAAAAATATGATCTTTACAATGGAATAAACACAACTTCTCTTTTTGCGTTTTTTCATAAAAAAAAAAAAAAATGGAAAATGTGTGTGTGTGTGTGTGTGTGTGTGTGTGTGTGTGTGTGTGTGTGTGTGTGTGTGTGCTCCTTTAAGAACCGCTTGAATGGCCGTTTGTGAATTTGACGACATCGTATTTATTTTTGACAGTGATACCTCCGCACTTTTGCGCAAGGAATCCCCTTATTATGGCAGGAGAAATAAACGGATGGGCACGAACTCCTCATGCTGACGGCCAGTGCAACGAACGAAATTTGTTCGATGTCGCGCATCCCATTGTTCGGATGATAGCGGCTGGTGTCAAAACGCTCAATGAACGTACAAACACAAATACCGACTCGTACACGTAGGCAAAAGGACCGTTATCTTAGTCCACGATGATTTATACGAAGTTACTACCACGCGTGACGATAACGAATGAATGTCATTCCTGCGAATGCGGTCAACACAGTGCCAATCATTATGTGAAATATATAGCGTTAATTTTCTATGATTTCGCGCGTGTCAGTAGAGCGGATAGCCGACAATACGTGTGTACATATAGATAGGATATTGACGGTAGTGATAGAGGGAAAGAGTAATATATCGAGTGAATTGACCCACGTCATCGAGCGTTGTATTTTGTATGAAATACTGCGAATGTAAGGTAACAATACAGTAATTTTACACTTTTATTATTACGTTTCATCTCATTACGCCACCCACTCTTAATCCCATACCACGCACACCTGCTTATTATCGCGTCGCGATGTGTATGTATGTACACTCGCGGGGGCTGCGCGCTGGGCGCATCGTGTAATTGCCGTGCCGATTCACGTATTCGCCACCTGTCGCGTACGTGCCATAACGTTGCATTTAAATGCACGTGCGGATTTCGCGGCCTCAATAAATCGCGCGTCGCGTCGAGCGGCTGGCGCGAACGGACACCCCCCGATCGTAAACCCCTCGGCACTCGACTCGGGGAACGATCCGGATTGCAAATCACGAAGGGAATTGAGCGAGGTTCGATCGCGATTACACCGGCGGCGGTGGAACGTACGTGGCGGAACGCCACGCAGCATTCTCGCCATAAGTGATTTTTTCACGCGCAGGTACAAGTGAGAAAGGTACCGACCGCGGTGGCGAGACAGACCAGCGAGGACGACGAGATCTCGAGGATCAAGAAGCAGAACAAGAACGCCGCGGCGACCACCACCACCACCGCCGCCGCCGTCCACGCCGAGACGGTGGAGGAGAGGCAGCCGACCTCGACGCCTGCCCCCGTTCATCCACCGCCACCGAGGGAACTTCCGGAACGGGAACCCGAGGAGCAGCCAGTTAGGAGACCGGCCATCGCCAGGTAAACGAACGGAACTGTCAAACTTTATTATAAAAACTCTAGCAGCCAAGTTAACGTAAGAGAATTATCCAGTTAAAAAGTTTTTCTATCTGTACACATGATTTTGTTCTGCGAATTTCTTTTCTTTGAAAAGCTAAAAGCACTGTAGTTATTTAAATACATTTATTTAATTAATTAGAATAATTTTTTAAGAACGTTTTAATTTTACAGCAAAAGTCTAAAGTTATCAGTTATTAGCTAAAAGTTATCAAAGTTTTAAAACTGCAAGCTTCTCAAGTTCATTATTTTTTTTTTATCTTAATCAACGACAAAAACTTTTTGTCATAATATCTAAATTTTGGTCTTGGAGTATAAAACAAAAAATTTTGTTTATAATAGTTTATACAGCGAAAATAACCATATTTTGTTGGAGTTTTAAATAAATAACTTTTAATCGAGTAAATAGATCTAAATAAATGTTTTCACGAATATATATCAGAATTTTATTTGTATGTGTAAAAATTTTGATTTAATTCGTAATGCTACTTCGTCATCAAATTTGCAAATAAGAGAAAGTTGCTGGATGCATACCGATTTTCTAAAAGTACCTTTTTAATATTTTATATTTTTATTTCATAAAAACAATATTCAATAACAAGAAAAGTAAATAAGAATTAAGCAATACAGACATGAATTTAACAAGTTTTATTTTGTTTTGTGCACGCTATCAGCGTTTTAGAAAATCAAGCATATCTGATGTAAATTTTTCATTAACTTAATTCATTAATTTTCCTAATTTGCATCACCATAAATTTTATTATAAAAAAATAATACAAATGTAAAATTGAAAAGTGATAATAGTAAAACTAATCGCTATGAATAAAAATTTCTCAATCGCAAAAATAAATTCAAGCCAGTTTTATTTCATACGTTATTTATTAATTATTAAATATTTGATTGCTTTTTCGATAAATCATTAATAAAATAAATATTAGTCAATGGCTTCTTATATTTTTAATTAATTTAATTCATAAATTCGATATTTTCAAACACGATAGGATTTAAGAGACCACAAGTACGCTTTAGGCAACCGGTTTTCTAATCACATTTTTTGCAGCACGTTACAGAAAAGCTTATAACAATTACTGCAAAAACGATTTTACGTCAGAATTAAAAGTAAATAAAAAATTACATAACTTTTAAACCAAGAAAAGAATTGTGCTCAAATTTTGCGTTCATGGATTCAACTGTTTTGAGATCTGACCCATGTATTCTTAATAAACAGCCATACAAATACTTTCTAGAGATGTTAAAGCGTAAGAGTCAATAAAGAAATGTTTATACTGCTAAGTGTAATGAAAATTAACAACTGTCATGACCCAATTATGCATGAAGAAAGTACCGAAGATCAATGTGTGTACAGAGGCCAATATATCCAGTATTTATGATGATGTTCAATCTGTTACACAAATGAGACGACAATATAGTAGTTCTCCAACCGAAAATTGATGTTGACTTGGACAAAGTACCGAAACCGCGTTTAAAAAATTAAGACAGTTGTCGCGGCGGTCTCATTAAAACCACAAATTCACTCGAGATCTGGCGAAAGCTATTTATTAAGACAGTAAATCAACATGGTGGTCTCCCGAAGGAATGAAAGACCCGAAGACGCGCGCGCGTTTGTGCACGTAGATATTAATCACGCGGGTGGTAACCGCGGGATTCGCAGTCAGCTAGCAGCACTCGCGTGTTATATCGGAGTTAAGCGCGGAGTTCGCGGCGGCGCGAGACGTTGTTACGGCGCAAACAAGTAACTTGTTCGAGTTCTACTCTGCGTTATTAACGTGCTTGTTTGTAATATTGTTGCTCGCGCAGGAGAACTTCGGCGGAAACTCACGCTCCTCCCGCGGCCAGGAGTGCTTCGTCGGACTCGAGCACCGGCTCCGAGAGCTCGGCGGGGTCCGGAATACGTAGTACGGGCGCGCCATTCACGGCTGAGGAGATGAAGCAGAAGTACCTGTCGAGAGCACCTCCGACCAGCACGACGACCACCGTTTCCACCGCGGCCGGCAGAGAGTCGTCGAACGCCGCCCCGCCGACTCCCAGACCGCCGTTTCAGAGCCGTTTTTTAGGCGCAGGTAAATTAATGTAACAATTACTAACGCAATTCCTAAGACCCCCATCATTAAATTAAATTTCAAAACAAGCGACGCAGGGAGAGAATTTGTTTCGTAGAATATTTAAAGAATTTCATACATGCTCAGTTAAGAAGCTGAAAAAGGTGTGTCTTGGAAAATTTTTTACGAAAATTATGACTTATTAAAAAAATTTGAAAGTGTACATTATATCTTAATGAATTGGATATAGTTTTTTTAATAAAAAATGTTGATAATAAATAAAAAAGATGTGGCCAGTTCCTTAAAGGTTCTGTTTAAACGATTGTTTTGCGGTGACCACTGCTGCTGGGATTTGAATCACTTAAAATAGAAAATTTGAAAAAAGTTATTTAAACGTTAAATTATCTAGTTCTTGAACAGTTTTGAAAATGTTAATTTGGAACAGAATAGACGTCAAAAGTTAAAGTTTTGATATTTGATGAAAATATTGCTTGTTAATCATAAAAAGAAATGTGCGTATAAAAATCTTTCGTTCAAGGATTTTTTTATAGTTATCTAAAATAAACCTATAAAATTTAAAATAAATCAATGCAGTAGTTTTCGAGGTAATTTAGTTACTAATTTTAAAAATGCGAAAAAAACGCGTTTAAAGTTTCAGGACAAATGTACACTTAAATAAAATGTTTAGCTTTTTAACTTACATAGAATAATTTATTCCAGGCGTATATAGTAAATTTATTGAAGAGATTATAGCCTCTAAAACATGAATGTGGTGCTGCTGATAGTGCCGACAAAGCATTGTTCCTTCTCCGGCACAATTGCTCCACTATTCCTGCTCCTAATGGTCGAGCAAAGCGTACTTTGAATGCCTATAACTCCATCAATTTTAACCGGATTACCTTGAAAATTTCAAGGAATATTCTCCAAATGTTGTATTTATAGAAAATAGGAAAACCCAAAACTAATTTTTTTTTTAAGTTTTTGACCAAGTCTGACCCTTTAATCGAATTTAATTATCCATCACATTTTATTCAATAACTTTGTTAATAATCAAAATTTTATATTAAAACGTAACGGTTATATTCATTAAAATGTTGTTTAATATTTTCTAGATTATGAAATATTAAATTATAAAATATTTATTATTTAATATTTATTACATTGCATAATGAATCGAAGAGGAACAGGAACCCATTATATAAATAAATTTAAAAATTAATTTTGTTTAAAGAAAGTACATTTTGTTACAAGATTATTTATTTTTAATTTTCTATAGTTTAGAATATTCCCATTACAGATTATTTTATTCTTGTTTAACATTAAACAATGTTTCTGAATGCAACCTTACAAAATGACAATGCATTTATTGAAGAATTGTTTCGATATAAAAATCTCAATAGTGCCATGTTACCAGCACGTTTTTATAGTCACATTAATAAAACGTTATACTATTGAATGGCTTGGCGTAACGCGAAATGTGTATAGCCGAATAAAAAGTTAAATAACAAAAAGAACACTCAAGTGTACGTGCATTCGTGTGCTAATACGCTTTATAAGTTTGAAAACAATAAGAAATAGTTAAATATTAATGTGTCTTGAAAAAGTTTCAAAATGCTCTAAAGTAAAAATATCTTACAACAATTGACAGCTATTGTGTATTGACATATTAAAATTAACGCTACTACAGAACGACAGGCTACTAAAAAAAGGATTCCAAATAATTACTAGCAATTTACCTAATAACGGAGATAATACGAGTACTTTTATTATCTATATGGCTCATACTCCCCTGCTTATTTTCTCTTTTATATATATATATATATATATTTAACAACTTTATATGTTGGTTATAATACTTCTCCGCTTAATTAAAATTTTTTAAAGGTCAGAATTATATTCAGCAGTTTCAAAATTATAAAAAACATATCGTTTTTACTTGCTACTCCGCCAAAATGTGCCCATTTTATCCAACTTATTAAAACCATTTATTAAAATTATTTTATCCACTTTATGAAAAGTATAATAAAATTCTTTGAAGTCCATAGTGTCCCGTAACTGCCATAATTTTGAGATAAATTCTGAAAGAAAATTTTCTCCATGTAGTTAAGCTTAAGACTAATAAATGACGGTATGGTAACGATAAACAAATTATCTCTTCACAGTAGAGAGAGAAGTATTTCGAAGTTTTTATTTAACAGAGATAAGCGATATAAAATTCTGTTTCTCGAAATGACAATATTCATAAGCTGCAAACTCGAAAGTTGATAACTTCTTGCTTATTGCTATTCGTGCAACAATAAGATTCTTATAATCGAACATGACGTTTCACCATTGGCAAACCCTCCGCTAAAGAGACTTCCTCTAACTACCAGAAAGAGAAGAAAATGCAATCTAATGGATGCACGTACCGCACAGCGCCGGTGGCGTACCCAAAAGAGCTGTGCATAGAATTTATCTACATGTTGTACAGTAAAGAGAGAACAGCATGCAGCGAGATAGTAATCGAAGGGTTTTATCACGTTCGCAGCTAGAAACCGTTCTATCCGCGACACGTCCCAATTTCGTTGTGCGCCTATTACCCATTGTTTATACGAAGAGAGAGAATCGAAAGCACGTCTCTGCTTGCTTCGTACGCTAATCCAGCCTAGCGCATCTATTGTATTTCTCAGTACTCCGTCGAGCACCTCGCGGAAATTGGATGTACGGACAAATTTGCGTTTAACCTTCCACCTCTGTTTCGTGAAATTTAATTCGCACATAAAACTCTGCCGTTCCTCAGAAACGCAATAACAAACTTCAAGTATTTTCAATGTATAATTAAAATGAAATTAAATTAAAAGTAAAAAGAAGTATAGTATTATTCAGATATTTTTTTGATCGCCATAACCAACATCGACAACGCAGAAGATAATAAAATATTACTGAACACCTAAATAAATGGTTTACTTAAAATTCTCGAATACATTTGATATAATAAACATTTCAAAGTCTTTTCCAAAAGAAATAGGAACGCGCGGAATTTAACGGAATTAATAGGCAAAGGTCGATGTAGAAGGCGTTCCGTGTTCGATTGCGAAATGCCGCGTGTCCATTACAATCGGCCTAATTCCGTATGCGAGGGATGCGTGTAAAACATTGCTGCGTGGAGTATCAACGCGATTGCGTAACGTTGCTATTCGAAAATGTGACCGCAATGCCCTGAGCCTACAGCGCGGTATTTCAAAATATTCGGAAGCTGAAATTGGCACCGACCGACTCCGCAAGCAGCGGCGACGGCGCGGCGGAGCAGCGAAGCGATAATTTCGTTATCCATTCAGCGCTCTTAGTTAACGCTGTCGCTTCGCTTTTCCGACGCCGCGTCCCGCTTGTCATATCTCCGCTCAAATTCGCCACGCGTTTAAGTCGGAGGCAACCGTATTTCGTCCTGGGCGAGACACGCGGACGGACGTGGCGATATTCGCGTTGCTACCTCTTGTTTCCGACTACCGTCGTCGGTCGATATGATCGGTCCGTTTTCTCGTCGCGTTTCCGTCAACCGTGAACACGGATAGATGGTACGAAAGGGGGAAGACGTCCTCATCCTGTACCTGAGATTGCATAAACGCACATTTCCATGCACCGCGACAGGTCCTCACCGCTTGTCGTTCTTCCCGTCTCCTTTGTCCGTGACCGTATTCCTTAGCTTGACATTACGAATATTTCCTTACATTAAATCTAAGACTGATTTTCCTGTAATAAATACATAATAAAGTAAATGTCTCAGTAATCGGACACGCAACGAAAGCTAAGATTGTTGAATTTTTGTAAAGGTTTACAATATAAAATAAAATTATTATTATACTTACAATACAATATTATTAATTATAAAATTAATTAAAATATGAAATATAAAATGTTATTGTTAACGTATAAAAGTACAATAAACTTTTTAATTATTTTGAAAATAATATAAATTTGTAAAGTATTTGAATTAATTAATATCCAAATAATCTAAAACATGTGTGTTTAATGTCCTAAAAGTTTTGTAATGTATATTTGTTAAAGATTTTTTAAAATTGTTTATTAAATAAATACAAAAAATTATTATGTTGATAAATATATAGAGGAAAGAAAAAGGTGGCAGAATATCATTTTGTTTTCTTCAAGTAAATATTAACGCGACACAATTTTTATCAATCAGTTTGTTAATCATAGTTAATCAAAGTTCTATCAATCACTATCTGTAGCTAGAAGTTTATTCAGTAAAGCACACGTAATTTATAATTTACTGAAAAGGGAAAATTACTTTTGTGAGATAGCATGAAGGTCGTGAAATACTAATGTCATAAAAGGCACTTTTGATTATAAAAAATTGTAAATTAATAATTTTTCATAAATTTTACACTAATAAATTGCAAAACGAGATTTATGAACATTTTATAAAATATATTTTGTTTAAAAAAAATGAGTTTTTAAAATAATTTCTTTGTCTTAAAAAAATTTTTTTTTAAATAATTTCCTTTCTGTTAGTAAGCATTATGTAACTATATGAGGTTATAAAGTTTGGATCGATGAAAATGTCAGACATAAATATAAGATGGCCTATATCGATCACAGCGGATTTTACTGCTGAATAATAATTTTTACAATCTATGAAAGTCTGAAAACAAATTTTTTTTCGCAATAAAATTCTTCCGGGAGAGAAGAAAATAAATTAAATACTTATAAGATAATATTTTTGTTGTTATTTTACAAGTAATATTTGAAACATTAAAGACTAGCAGTTTATATTGTCCGGATATTGGTTCATTCAAATACTCAACAAGTTTTTATTACATTTGTAATAATTAAAAAATTGTTCATAGTTTTGTATGTTAATAATGACGACTTGTTGATTTTATATTTTACTTACTTATATCGTTAAATCATTTTGTTATAAATTCTTACAAAGGTTGAACAACCTTGATACAGCATCGCTATACATTTATTTACTGAGATATTTACCTTATTAAAAGAGTTTGAATATCTCTTTTTATAACATCCATCGTTAATTACGAAGAGCAGAAAATTTATACGTATAATAGTAAATTAAATCTATACTTCCGCCTAGTTGATTAAAATAAAAATTACATCAATATAAATTTCTGGATTCTCAGGTAACCGTGCGGCTCCACCACCGCCGGTACCAGCGCCGCGGGAAGAGCCAGCGACGAAGAAGAAGGAAGAGGAAGAGGATGAAGACGAAGAGACAAGCAGCTCTTCCGAAGAGACGGAATCAGACACTGAGGAGTCGGAAACAGACAGTCGTCCATCGAAGACTACTCCAACTGCGGCATCCGCCGCTTCTCAAGATCGTCAGAGAAGCGAATCCGCCATGGCGCGCACCGACATCGGGCCTTTACTCGCTCGCAGTGCCGAAGCTAGAAGAGGAAGCAAGGAAGATTCACCTTCCACCAGGCAAGTATATCTTTGATCAAAAAATGAATTCATGGGATAAGCGAAAGGTTGAATTCTCAACTAATATGATGAATAAAACTATCAATTTTTATATTCTGAAAAAATGTATTTTGGAAACTTGGTATGTGGCAAATTTATCTATCAATTGTAAATAAAAGTAATACAAGAAAAGCGAATGTAGAATTTTAATATATGCAACAGACAATATTTGTTTTTTAAATTATTGAAGTTAAATAATAGTATGGGTAAAATTTAATCAATTTATTGATTAATAATTACGATTAAAAATGTTTCAATTATAATAAATGATTAAAGTTTTATTTTAAAATAAATGTTGGGCATTAAACAGTTAAATTTGTATTCAGTAAAATAAATCGATTATAATAAAATGCCATATGTAATTCTGATTAGTTCAATCGACTGATTAAAAATAATTAAATATTACTGATTAAAAAATCAATTGTTAATTCTTAATCATTCATTTTATTTAATGATTGATATATAGCTTTAATTGCATTGAATAACATAATAAATAAAATTAAGTTTTGACTGATACATTGATTTAATGATATCTTTTCGATATTACACATTCTTCAAATTTGTAATTATTTGCATAAATATAATTTTTGAAATATGATTAAAAATTAATGATTAAAGAATAATTATTATATTTTTTTTTCATTCAACGGTGTTTAATTTCTTTATTTCAATAATTAATTAATTAATTGTGATTATGCTTTTCATTAATTAATTAATTAATTGTGATTATGCTTTAATTTTATTTGCTTATTTTAATTAAGTGAAAGCTAAAGCGATGGATTGTTTAAAAATTATTTTAAATTAATTTCATTAATTGATTACATTTATCATTATGCATATTTTAAATTTTTAGTCATTTATTTTATTTAACAAATATAAATTAATTGATTAATGTCCAACATTATATAATAATATTAATAATTTAAGTTGTCAAAAATATTTAGTCATATTAGTTGGCGGTCAATGCCTTTAAAATCTTCACCGATATAACTATGCTATTAATTCGTGTAATTATCAAATATAAATAGAACTTGCACGATAACAATTATAAAATGCATGAATAATTGAGGTAATAAAAAGATAAAATATCAGCCAAATATAAGAAAATTAACGAGAATTTTCAATAGAAGTTATATTTATTATGATAAAAACCTGAAATGTAGAATTAAATATCTTCTGAAGTCTCTTTGCTTTTCTAATATGCATTGGAAGAAATAATTGCAATTCTCCCTTTCTCAACTTTTCTTCTCCTTTGATATACAGTTCTCAAGTAATATTATCATCTATCTCTTGGAAGATTCTCTTTTTCGTCTCAAGTTTTGATCGAAAATCCGATGTTGTCGACTTGCACGTTTGCTGCTCGCAGAAACTATCGCGGAGCTTTCATTCGTGTGTTGCCGTGTTTATTTGCGCTCGTTACAAAAGCGACAGCATCGCGTACACGCATCTCGACGTTCTCTCTCGTCGCATTCGGTAGCATACGAATGCACCCACTCGCGCTGAATTTCGAAGTAAGCTTTCTCCGCCCCCGTTCCCCTGACGCGACGGCGGCAATCCCCTCATTCGAAACTGTAACCTAAGGAAACGAGAGACGGATGGGAGAGAACAGGGAGAGAGCAGACGAAGCCGTAAGTGCTCTCCCTGGCCCGACCCGACGACTCCCTTTGGCTTTTGTAAAAGAATCACGTGGACGTTCCCCATCGCATTCGCTGCTATCAGAAACTTTCCACGTAGCGCTGCGGAAACTGATTAGCCGCTCAGTCTGGCGATGAATTGTAATACATTAGGGCGCGTAAATTCGGCCGCGAGCACGCGTTCGCACTCGAGAAGCGCGGGATAGAACATCCACTTTGCATTTAAGAAACCGATCAATCTTTATTTTTACTAATGTTCGAATCGATCGCTTGACTACGATGCCGTTTAAAACTACATTCAAACTTGTGTTCTAGCCAGAGATCGAAAGATTTCTTTTCTAGAGTCTAACTACGTAGACGATTGACTATTGCGCTCCGACTACAAAGTGAATATCGCGCGATCATCGTTTACACGGAATACTTCTTCTGTAACTGAAAATCAAATTAGTTAGACTGGATGTCGAGTCAGCTTGAGATGTAGAATAAGATAAATACACGGAGCAAGATCAGCAAAGCTCATTAATCGTGCAATCTTGCGTCTCTCAGTCCTAATAGAAGACGCGCGATAGGCTTATATCTAACAGCCAATGGCAGTTAGGAAATAAACGTGACCTCAATATTAAGGAGAGAAAGATTATCGGAGCCGATGTGCCACGTCGTCCGACGAGTTGCGTACTCGATCGGACGCAATCAGGCCGAAGGCACCCCAAAGCGCTATCCCTTAGTAATAGTAATGATAACAGTCAGAAAGCCAGCACAGTAAAAAGAGACAAAGTTCCGACCGATCCACTCGTGTCTCAGGTATTCGTCGCCGAGGGGCAGCCCCGCGCAATCCGTGACGACGATGACGACGACGATGACGACGCCGAGCGGCGGCGGTGGCGCCGGCGGCGCCGCGATGACGACGACGACGTCGACGACGCCGGGCAGCTACACCAGCAGGTTCGTAGCGCACGTAGCTCACGGTCAAACGACTGCACATGATGAGGCCACTTCTAATTCCAGTAACCCCCTCGACCGTAATCGTTTTAGGGCGTTTAGCGCGGACGGTACCGACGACGAAAGATGCACGGCCGGTCGCGTCGACGACGATAGAGTAATCGTGGCTACAGCCACGATCGCGGATTCCGCTTATGACGTCGACGCCGACGGGGACGCGCTTATACCGCAGGCGACGTACGCTAGCTCGGCACAAACGGACGTTATTATTACGGACGAATCGACCACCTCATCCACTTCTTCCCACCTCGCGATTAGCGAACCCGAAAGTCTCCTCGGGAGTTGCCGCGGCGATAGTCGAGTTGCGAGTGTGACATCCGGAGACGAGGGCGCGTTAGTGCAAAGTCGTCGTCGTTCCGGGAACAACGAGATCTCGTTGGTAGCCGCGGGCACCGCGGACGAATCCACTCTCACGACTCGCGAAGATTACTCCGACGCGAGAGGAAGCGGCGCCGAAGAGATAACGAAGCGTAACTTCGAAGACGTTCCTAGTTCCATCCGTGTCATCGTGGAGGACGTCGACGCCCCTCCTGTTCTCGCCGAGGAACCTGCGTCGGATTCCACGACGAATCGAACCGTCGAGATGACGGACGAGCGCAGGGATCGCTCGAGATCCAAAGAATCGCACAGCATTTCCGAGTGTTCCAGTTCCGTCAGTGGACGAACGATGTCCGATAGCGAGTCGGAGAGCGATTCCGAAAGTGATTGCGAGGGGGAGACGGAGGACGAGGAAGAGGATGACGAGTCTCGAGATGAAAACTGCAACGTGAAGAAGGAGAAAAAGGAGGAGAAGCGGGACGATGAAAATTACGGCGATAAAGATAGCGCGGAGGCTAATAACGGGAATAAAGATAAAGATTCCTGCAACTCTGAAAGTGACGAGGAAACCACGGTGCTGAGTATTAGCTCGAACACCCGAGGCGAGGGTAGCGTGACGCCTGACGATCGTTACGAGAGGGACTTGAAACGTCGCAGCGCCTCGATAATCGACGAGAGAAGCATCGAGGAGATGTTCGACGACAATGGCTGGGTGATCACGGAGCAAGATCTGGAGCAGGATCTGCAGACCGACCTGGGAACGGTAGCCGCGACTCCGTTGGATTTGGAATCCACCATCGATCGCCCGTGCGACGAGACCGCAGGCTCCATCGGCGACGTCGTCAACGACGCAACGGGGACACGTACCGAAGAAATTATTCCAAGAATTGTCGACGAAACGTCGAGCAACCTCGAGGATTCCTTCGCGCGGTCGAACATCGTCGACGACGCGAGGGAGATGGTTCCCTCGAGCGAAGAACAACCAGCACCCGAGATTCCGCCGAGAAGTCGCGTGTACAGGCAGAGCAGTCTGGGTAAGAACGGCTGGCTGGTCTCTGACGAATCCGAGAGCGAGTCCGACCGGGCGACCTCGCCGATCGAAGCACCTTCCGACCGAGAAGTCGTCGCTAGAATCGGGTCCGCGAGCGAAGCGATGGCAATCGACGAGATCGAAGATAGCACGGGCGACATCGACGAGAACGGGTGGGTGATACTTGACGACGATGACGATGACGATGACGATGACGACGATGACGACGACGACGATGATGAGGATAGCAGCGCGCAAGAGAACACGATTCGTTCCAAAACGACCGATCTTGTAAACTCAAAAACTAACATTGAGAACGGTGCATTAGTCGCGAACGCTACCCGGTCGAAGGGCACCGAGCAGTCAGGGCCCGACGAGGACGAGGAAACGCCCGGTGCCAGTATGAGTGTACCGATGCAAATGGTAACCACCGTCTTCTGTGTGTCCGTACTGTGTTACAGCGTTCTAACGAATCTGTTCCCCTAATCCGTCGAGCTCTCTCTCCCTGACGTTACGCAAATACGAGTTCTCCTCCGGTTCCACCCACACTTTCTCTCTGTCATCACGATTTCAGCGTTGAGGATGAAAGACCGTAGACCGAGCTTACGCAGTAGAAATTGACGGGACTGTCTTGCCGCGAGTAACGACGCAGCAGTTTTCGACGGGAATACTAGATGTCTTGTTTGAAATATTATTAACCCTTAAACTGTAACGTTCGAAAAAATTATACTATTGGTAAACAGCGGTCTGAAAAATCGTTATCACGTTTCCACTAATTTTATAAATTTTTTATAATAAAAAAAATATATTTTTTTAAATTATTCTGAATATTTGTAAATAAGGCAAAGAAAGTTGTTTTAATGTGAGGATTAGCAAGAAAATCTCAAATACAAAGTGTCTCTAAATTAGTCTATAGAATGTTATCAACTATATTTCAAAATCATGAAAAATTGCGAAATAAATGATTGATCATTTCGAGGGACTTGTTTTTGAAAGGGTTGTAGAGATTGTCACCCTCAAAAAATGCTATTGCAGAAACCTCAACTCAAATATTTCAAGTGAAACCCTCCCTATTATAATATATCATTTGAATGAGTATAAAAAGAAAAAGAAAAGTTTTGGTACAAAGCGAAGATTGATACATACGTCGACCCGTTCGGGAGTTATTAAGGTCAAAGTTCAAAGAAGGCATGTTTAAAAAAAAAAAGTCATTACTCTCGTTCGAAAAATTTTAAAAATACTAGAAAGTTCTAAGAAAGTTGAAGAGTAGAATATTTACTGGTGTCATGTTATATTTTAATCTTAGTAAAAATTTTTATGCTAACAACAAAATATAACATCACAGTAAATAAGAATTAAATGTGTAAATGAGACGTAGATGAAGAGAAACGTGCATGCTCAATACTGCGAAGAAGTAACACAAACGATAAATTCCTCTGTGGAATCGCTACATAGTTTTTCAACTGTTTTATATTACACGTTCTCAGTGAATGATAATGAGACCACTGCAATGTTTAGTAGAGACAAATGGCATATGAAGATACTGATAAGTTTAGAACGCCTTTTGTGACTGTCAAGGAAATTATTGACAAGTAAAGTTTCAATAACGGTCTATAAGACCGACATTACAGTTTAAGGGTTAATTTTACGTTGTTAAATTAGGATTAGATTTCTGATCTGAATTTTTGTAAGACGTATAGTTTGTAGAACTGAAGTTGTAGATTGCAAGACGTTTAATTCGTAGAAAAAAAGTTATAGCTTTCTAAATTGTTTGACTCTTTCGTTTGTTAAACTAAATTGCTTGATTGTTTGACTGAAATGAAAGAAAATAGCTGAAAAGCTCTTACTAATTAATTACTTAATAGTTTATGCGAATATTAACGCAAATCATTACACATCCGAATTTCGATTAATATTCAACTAATTCTAATTGGATTTCAATTAATGTTCAAAACTAAGCATCTCGGAATCAGACAGCATAATAAATTAATCGTGCCGGATTAATAATATTACGATAGGAAATTTGAGGGAAGTAACGTGAATGTTGGAAAAAGACTATCGCGAAAAGAGACTGCTGCTCGAAATTCGTGTCTCCTCTGGCCGATGTCGTTAGGTAAAGAAAAGGCACCGTCGGAGAACGTTCATGAACTATCTATCCACGCTATGCACAAGCCTGCATTTTCTATACAATTGTGATAGTCGTAATTACGGCCGAGCGCCATTGTTCCTATGATATTTGTCGACCGCGAAGCGTATAATCCCGCGTCGCTCGAAGTACGGTAGCTTCGTGGCCGCGTTTCTTTCGCCCCGTGCGCGTGCAAACGGTTTATTGGCGCGTGCGTCCGGTAGCGGGGCGGTTTTTCAATTCGCCGCTTTCGTGCTGAGCTTCTTAAAGCCGTACCCGAGAATAAAAAGAGGTAGAGACGCCGGACGTCGGCGGCGGACGATCCTTTGCCACCCGCGGGTCGGCCGCATCCGCACGCGCGTCGCGTATCTATCATATAAGTTTTTGTACTCTTTCCTTATAGCGAGTAGTCTTGCGTCACAGTTTGTCGGTGTGGTAAATAAACTGCATTTCTTTGTGATAACTCGTATTATTTATTTCCCTTTCAACCGTCCTCAGTATCGGCGCGTGATAACAAGCACAAAGTGTCAGATCTTGCCTGCAAATCTTATTTGTAAAATCTCATTCCTTTCTCCAGTTCTTTCTTGTTATTCTTTTTTTCTGTTCGCTCTCTTTCTTTCCTTCCATCTTTTACTCATACTGTCCCGAAATCTGCCGGTTTCTTGCGTTCTCTCGTCCCCAATATCCTTCACCGTCTCTCTGTCCATATGTGTCATCATTGAAATACTTAGAGTGTCATCATTGAAATACTTAGAGCGGGATACGATAAGTACGAGAAGAATGCATATTTATTTATTACACTAACAGATTGTACGCTAGGATTGTATCACATTGATCGGTGGACGTCGATGGTCGGCAGATGGAAGCGGCAGTCCAGACTCGTCATTTGTTTCGAGCACAGGATTATTCATTATCGGAATGTCTCTCAAAAGTGATGCGTATTTATAAATCCTGCGATATTATAATATTTTTTTGATACCGTGAGAGATCTTTTTCAATTTCTCCTTTTTCTGGACACGGAAAAATTTATCTCATTGTGTCACAATTTATTGTGATATGCAAAAGTTATTTGACGTTTAAGATAAAAAGAAAAACGCAATAGAGGAGGAAGGAGTATTATGAATACGGACATTATAGATACTTCTCCGTTATTAGAACGATTTCTAACAATTGCTTATGAAATTAGTTGTTTAATAGCCCGCCGTTTTTTTAATGGCACTAATATGCCAGTAGACAATAGTTGATAATTGTCATAAAGCATTTTTACTTTTGAACCCTTTGAAACATTTTCAAGATACATTTCAGCATTTAATTACACATATACTTCCCTAATGTTTTTAAACTTGAGCGTATTATCATACGAATGTATGTAAACTCGAGTGCTTTTATGTAATTTAACTTTTTATTTGGATGTATACATTTCAAATTGTGCAAAATTAAACATTGACATGAGATTTTGTTAATGTGGTTTTTTAAAAGAAATTTTTATATCGAAATATTTTTTCAATAAATCGAGTGTCATTTTAGAGAGCTGTGTTCAGAAACATTAAAGATATTACTTTATCCTTATTTTTTAACGTTAAACAAGGATAAAATGGTATTTTTAATGATATCTCTAGTGTTTCTGAACGCAGAAAAATTCAAAATCAAGAAAATTCTAAACGATAGAAAATTAATAATTTTGTAACAAAATACTGTGTTTTTTTATCTAAACTAATTTTTTAAATTTATGGGTGTTTTATCATTATCTTTATCCCTAATTATTCATTAAATTGTTTTGCAACATAATCCTTTCAGCTCGGCACATTTAATGATGTTTGAGAGCCATTATAGTATTTTTATAAAATGGTTTGTCGAGTTTTTTAAAGTAGTTATTTATTGCATATCTTCATCGCCGTTGGAAATTTTATTTTCTCTGAGTCACTTTTTGGTTTGGGAATGGACAGAAATTGGAGATGGTCAAATTTAGCAATTAGGCCAAATGCAATAAACAATTCAAACCTCAATTCGTATATTTTGGTTGTTGCAACTGCTAAACATTTTCATTTTGATTGTAAACGAACGCGCACCCATTGTTGAGAGCGTTTTCATTAGCGGACTATTAAAAACAAAAAAATTTCGTTATATACCAAAATAGAATTTGATATTCGCTCTTTAAAAAAATAAAACAAAATAGCGGATTAAAAATTTTATTAATACTGCTACCATTTATTTGTCATTTAAATATCGAATAACAATTCTTGTATAATCTCATCTTTCTAGCATCTACAAAACCTCCTTGCCTCCTGGTAATAAGATAACTCAAAGTTGGAATTATTATGTGCATAAATATCACTTTTGAGATTCAGTCTGAACGAAATTGACGAAATTCTTGCCAATTCGCTACATGATTATTAAACAAATACGCTTCTTTCACGTTTCTTCAAATCGAATGGCATTTCAAACACAAGTTATCAGTTTTTTGTACTGTTCAAAATGTGTGCTTATGCTCATTTCTACTGAAACATTATTTTGAGAAGAATATGTTCAAGTGGTAGAACAATGGATCGATTACAAGTAGGTACCATAGGAAATAGATTTGTGCTTTGGGTTAGCAGAATCAAGCACACAAATTATTCTTCGAAAAATTCACAACGAGCATAGAAACTCCATAAAAAAATTTGTACTTTATAATAACTTGTGACTAACTCATTGTCAGTTGTGCATTTCGTTATTTTCGCAGATAATAACTTGTGAAAATTAAAATATCAAACAGTTGTATGATCTTTAATTTCCATAATAATTACTAATTATAATTAAAGTATCATTTAGATTATAATTAATATATCCGGTATAAAAGAGGAGAGTTAATAAGAGGGTGTTTTTTTAGTCTCTATAGAATTTTCAAAAAATAATTTTTTTACACTGAGAAAAAACATAATTTACAACAAAAAAATGATTTACTCGGATTCTAATAGCATATTTACTTACAATCAAAATAAAAATTTTTTAATTGAAATATTTATATAAATAAAACGAAAAAAACAAATTTTTATTCAAGTAATTTTTTCATGTAGTTCTAGAAAATATTAACTGTTTTTATATTTAAGATAATCAAATTTTTTAATTTAAGAAAACAATTTAATTAAGTTTAATAACATTATTAAATTTAATTTACTTATAAAATTATTATTGAAATGTAAAAAATATAAAAATACAAAATTATACTTAGGATAATGTCTATTTACTTAAAAGTAAATATTTTTTTTTAAACAGAACAAACAAATGATTGCATTGAAATATATGGTCTTACAAAAATTGATTTTTTTTATTGATAAAAATTTCTTTTTGTTTTTAATATATTCTGTATTGTATGATGATTTTGTTTAATTTTCCGAAAAAATAAAATTGAGAAAAAATTCACTTTTTTCATTTCTTTCTGAGAAATGCTGAAATATATAAGTAAAGAAAAATATCAGAAAGAAAAACATTTTTTTCTTGACATTTTTCTTCGAAAATTTTTCCGGGCTAAGAATATTATTCAAAACTTTATTTCTAATTTGATATAATCTTTATCATTATTATTTATTTCAAATAAAGATTACATTTTTTCACAAATTACACACTAAGAGAAAAAATTATTAAATTTTAATAAACATTTGTTTGAAAACATGTAATGAATATATTTACTAAATGAAAATAAATATTTTTTTATAAATATTACTAATGTCAGTTAACTCTTTTTTATTTTGAATAAATATTTATATATCGCAAGTAAATATTTTTTTACAAATATTTAAATAAATTTTTTTCTCAAATTACAGTAAAGATACGATCGAGCCTCTCCAATATAACACCTTAGTATAAAAATACACTCGTGCCGTCAAAAATAGATTACCACATAATGTTAAGCGGTATTCTTAGCACGTTGCGCACCCTGCTCGCCGTTATAACGAATCGACACTGTCGAAACTTCGCAGCTCCTACACAGCCGTTTGGGAGAAATGTAGAACCATCGATCCACGCCGCAATCTGATCTACCAGTTTCGTAAACTGGAAACTTCTTACTTCGTGACACGTCGGTTCTACCGATGCACTGGGACCCGACCTAATACGGGCGAAATACGAACTTAGTTGAGGGGAGGTTCAGTGCAAAGTCATACAAACCGGGCGTGCGATAAACTATGTTTATACCGAAGTTTGTGGACATTCATGAACTTTCTCAAATTCGAGCGACCCTACACAAACATTGTTTGACGCAATCCGAAAATTTCATCCGCATCGCGCAGTTCACCCCTACGCAACACTAACTTCGTCCCGGGATGTTAATTGCAGTTTAATACAATGAGATTTACATTTCCCGAGTTATTTGTGGTTAATCAGCAGCAATCATTTACATGAGCTGTTATTGTCTGTGCACAATCCGTAAAATAATGTGTACTGGGCATCGGAATATTTTCCTAAATTGAAAATTTTTAACAAAGTAAATTCCGAAACGGAATTTAAGCGTTGCTTAGATTTTTTTAATCCTCAATAGCTTTATTGTTATCTCTAGTTCTGTCCGAATTTTCCAATCGTAACGAAAGAGTAACAGCTCTAACTTTTGCTTCTCTATAATAAACATTGCTTACGAAATTGATGTGCATGACGTATGTACATAAGGAAACCATAGTAAAACACTTATCTGCATATTCATCGTAGTCATGTATACAGGATGTCTCACAAATCCGTGATAAAAAGTGCGGCGCATCGGTGGTCCCCGATGGTTGCACTCATCCATGGAGCTGGAAACGAATCAAATCAGTGGCTGCTTCGTAAGCATCTAGATCTCTTTTTCAAATTCAAGCCGAAAGCGCAAAACCCGCAGTGTCGATCCGACAACCGTAACGGCATTTTCTACTGTAAATTACTGAACGATGAACGCTTCCGACAAATGTACAAAACCAAAACTTCAGACGCAATTAGAGTAGAAATTAATTGCACTGATAATCTCGCAGCTTGTAATTTCGTTATTACCTCGTTGAATTAATACACTCGAAATAATTTTACGCAATAATAATTTTCCATATCTATGTAACAATGCTTTAAAGCAGTAAGAGGAAAGGCTTCAACTGGTATCCAACTTCGCAAAGCATTACCTGTGTGCCCTCATTTATTTGTCGTTTGTGTATGCGCTATGTAAAAGCTCAAAGTCAGCTGACATTAAAATCTCACGCAGCCGCACATAACTTTCTGTATAACGACTCGAGACCGCAAGAATTTCGTATATCGCGGACAATGGATAGATTCGCGGACAATCAAATGCAAATCTCGTCCTCATAAGCTTAATAAACGAGATAGTGGTACCAACACAAAGTCTACCGACCAGCGTGTACATGAAAAGCAGTTAGCTTCTTAACTTCGTTACTCCGTTACCCCGTGCTCATTAGCGTATGCAATTTACGACACGCCTGTATTATTGTGTCTTTTAATATTCGCATGCCACAGTTTCGCATAAATAGAGTTTTCTAGCAGGCACGCTGCACAAAATAAGATTAATGTATTATGCTTGCGTAATTGGTAAATACATCGTTCGTTATTTACACACTGGGGTTTAATCAGTACAGTAATCATTTTAGCAGAATTATAATAATGACTATATTATTTTCAAGAAATTATTTCTATCAATGTCAAGTAATTTCTTAAAATATTTATGTATAAATAATTTCCTCCAAACAAGTTCAAAAAAATTTTTAAAGTTTTGAAGACAAAAGTCTTTTTATATTGAACTGTTTATTGTGTAAATATGATAATTTTTTTTATATGACAGATTTAAGAACAAAATTGCACACTTTGATTAATATTTTGAGGACTCATTTAAAAGAAAGAAAAATTAAAAGTTTTGGACCTGCCGATTCTTACTATAATTTTATACTTACTACTTATTATTAAGATTTATAATAATAATAATAATGGTAAAGGTGAATAAGAAAATATTACATTTAAAGTATAAAACAATGATATAACGTTTTCACTTTTTATATACGAGTATAAAAAAACTTCTCAATTCTTACAAACTAAATTTTTGTTATTTATAAAGTTTTATATATAAAATTGCTTTTAATAAAAAAAATTCTTTATACATTTTTTTGTACAAAATATGCTAATTTTTCTTTGTAAACATAGGTATAGAAACGAAATTTTAGGCTTTGATTGACAAGGTGGCATCAAATGACATTTTAATGACGTTTTATTAACATTAAGACATAATTAAGCTATCATTTATCGTCACTTTGTTTCCTGGAAATATTTTAACGATCTATTAAAAAAAAATCATTGGGTTTATTTGGTTTTTTGAGGAAATTTTATATTTATAATTTTCGTTTTCTGTTTGATTCTTGCTGGATGAAAATTGTTCTCGATTTGATGATAAAGAATTATTTGGCAGGCATAACTCAAAGACTTGTTTGATTTTTGTGAAGAATCCATCATAAATACACGTCTTTGTTTTTATTAACATATTGTAAAATTTCTTAATACGATAAACATGCGATGTGCACAAGCGCAACTTTTTTTCGACTATTTTTACTCTGAAAGTGACTTGAATTTTAAACTAATACACGATATAGACCACATTGTTCGCCCGTGTTTACCGATAACCGTTTTCATTATTGTATATACGATATTGCGTTCATACGTGTTTGCAAACCGCACAGGCTGCGCTTCTCGACGCATGCACCGAAATAGCCCGATGCGAGGTCTCATTCGAAAATACGCGACCGCAGAGATACCATTTGCTCTCGCGATGGGTATCGTCTTTCCAGCATGCGTATCGGAGTCAAGGGACTCTCGCGTACCCTCCAACGATGTTCGAGATGTGCGATTACTTGAAATCTACTTGAATTCAGCCTGAACAATCGCGGTCCAGATCAAAAGAGAAAAGTCAGGTACTCGTGCGAGAGTAATTCACGAATCCTCCACAGGAAAGTTGATTGCCAGGAAACACGGATAAATGTCTATATTGTTTGGACTACCGGCTGATTCACAAATTCAAGGGATGTAATTCGAAGTCCGCAAAAGCGTATTAACAAAGATATTTTAGGAAACGTTATGGAAAATTGAACTTAATTGTTGTTTTATAATTAACAACGAGTCTGTTACGCTTCTAGACAGTCTATGAGTCGTCTAGCAAATATGTAAGAAGATAATACGAGATTTTATATTTATACATATACATATGCTCTTTTCGCGCTGCTTAATTATCCCATTGTATTTCATAGTAATTACTTGTTATGCCATTGTTAGATGAAATGCATACGTGCCAAATGGAAGTTTGCTCTTGTATAAATAACTGTGCAGCATAAAGAATCTTTTACAAAATTTTAAACAGCAACCTTTGACATGCCTACTCAGAATAAAGAATTTTGCTGTAATATTAAAAAATTTTGGTAGATATAATAATTTTGTTGAATCAAAATAATTATGTAGAACTCAAACTAGTTGCTTAAAATTTTTTCAGCATGTTTGAATTACGTTTTTGATTACTTTGATGGATCAACATTATTTTTAAAGCTGAATTTTTTAATACTTTAGCAAAATCGTTTTTTCCGCGTAAGGCATCTGAAAAAATAAAATTAATAATTTTTTTATTTTAACGTCTTGTGAAAGTTGATTCTGACAGATCAGGATTGAGTAAGTTTATCTGTTTCTTTTTTAACTAAATTACGTTAAATTTAATAGCTT
Organism: Solenopsis invicta; assembly: GCF_016802725.1. Lineage (NCBI taxonomy): Eukaryota > Metazoa > Arthropoda > Insecta > Hymenoptera > Formicidae > Solenopsis > Solenopsis invicta. Next base: position 6,452,822 of record NC_052672.1, read on the forward strand.
ATACAATTAATTTAATTACGTTAAAAATGATATTAAAGTTAAATTAAAAATTAATTTTGAAAAACATTTTATTCACATTTAATTAGAAATTTGTAAGATTACTCAAAACAATTATAATATTAATCACCAAACACATTTGATAATTTATTTGTAAAGTTTATGTGAAATGACAAAGAAATATTGTCTTTTATGTGAGAATACGTTTTTTCTTTTGTAATTTTTTCTTTTACACAAATAAATTTTTAACTCGGGAAGAAAAGCTAGTAAAGTTTTTGTGTTTCAAAAATAATTAGTTAAAGGTAATAATTAAATCATTTCAAATTTACTGAGTCAAGTTAAATATTGTTTTTTTTTTAATTTTATGATTTAAACTTTAATTTTTTAATTAATTACTACCCAATCCTGTAACAGATTAAATATCACCAGATTATTCAAAGGCGGGAAGTTCCTAAAATGGTTTCTACATTATAATGATATTTTTGCAAGAGTAAAGTAATTCCATCTCGCGAAAGTAACATAAAGAGAATAAAGTCTCAATGCAAATGAACTGAGCACGCTGATCTACCTGATGTTTCAGGTTCCTGAACAAGAGCAGGAGCCAGGCGGCGATGATGGCGTCCCGTGAACGGGAACGTGAACGCGATCGCGAACGTGAACGGGAACGGGAACGAGAACGCGAGCGCGAACGTGAACGCGAACGAGAACGAGAACGAGAACGAGAACGCGAACGCGATCGGGAGCGTGAGAGGGACGTGGACGCGGAGCTCGATTCACCCTTGTCGTCGAGATCTCGCTACGCGGCCCTGAAGGAACGCCGACAACGCCTGGCCCGTTCCAGGAGCTCGCACAACTTCGGCGGCGACGATCTTGATCTGGACGAGGAACCACCATCGCCGACGACTCAGTCACCGAATGCCTACCTGGCAGCAAAGTACGGCGCCGGTTCCGAGTTGGCGCGGAGCCGCAGCACCCACGCTCTGAAGTCGCGGGAGCCGAGTCCGGAGCGCGATCGACCGGGCGCGGAAAAGGACGGCGCAGCATTGAGCTCCTGGGCCAGGTATCTCAAGAACAAATACGGCAACCGCACCACCAAGGACAAGGAACCGCCCTCCTCGTCCTCCACGATACCTTCGTCCAGGTGGGCAGCTTCTAAAGCTACATAGTTTTTAATAAATATAATAAATGCGTGGGACGCTGCGTGGGAAACCGGAAACCAGAGAAATCCTAATATTCGAAATTCGTCAGAGCTTCATGTTTATCGTAAATATTTGAATGATGAAACCTCTACGCACTGCTGTACTAATTAATTGTCTATTTTCCATATAATGAATATAAATTGCGAGTCACATTGCAAATAGTGTAACATATAATCACGTACAGTATCAATAAAGCTTTAATCGCATTGTACGGAAAATGATTCAGAATATTATGCGGGCAGATTGGAATCGATATTGTTATTAGGCGCATCATCGTATTTGTTATAGATCATATGCGCGAGATTAACATGGTACTCGGTACCAGGTGCTGTTATAAAAAAAAAACGAGCGGATCCAAACTACATCAGTGTAATTGATTGTTAATTATAATTTTATGTGAACGTCGGCGTAATTTTTGCAGCACCAGCGCGGCTTCGCGAAGGTTGTCGTTAGGCTTGCCTCTGAGGCACTCCGGGCAAACATCCTTCGAATCTTCTGACGACGACCAAAAAAACCCGTCAGGCTCCCCCACGTCCCCTACAGCAGCTCCCGTTACACCCGCGGCAGCAGGTTCCTCCACTAGGTGAGTCTTAACCCCTTGAGCGACTTATCGTCTTTGCCGTATTTCTGGAGGCGTTGGCGCCTTTAGACGTCACATGCGTTTCTGTTGCGATTCATTGAAATGATTTTCCTCAAACGTTGTATACTAAAAGTTTTTGAGATCGTAAAATTCGAATTTTAAGTGAAAAGCTAGAATTTCAAAATGATTGATGAAATATGGCGAGCCAATAAATGCAAAAGTCACAATTTTTTTAAACTCTTTGTTCCGGAGATTTTAAGTCGCAGAATACAAATTTAATGTTAGAAACTAAAAATTTTAAATAGCTGAACAAATAACTGATTGAAAAGTTTAAAAATTCCAAAAACTGTAACAATGTTTTGAAACACTTTATCTGAGTTTTTTTAGGTTGTAAAATGCAAATTTGAGGTCAAAAACTTAAAGTTCAAAATGACTGATCTGATATAGCACTTGAAATAATGTGAAATAATGCAGTGATTTCAAAAACTCGTAAAATTTTCCTAATTGTACCTGTTTTTTGTGTATGCCAAATGTAAAATATATGTTAAAAGTGAAAAATTGATTATGGCTCATTTAACATGAACGAATTTCAAAAATCACATTTTTTTTTAATATAAAAAGCATATAAGTAATTTAATATTTTAAACAGTAACAAATGCATATTTACAAAATGACAGAAAAATTATTAAAATATGTTTGGCATTGTTTAAAACTCTTCTTAATATAATTATGTAATTGTAGGAGCTTGTTAAAACTTGTGATAAAATAAAAATTAATGATTCTCATTTCTAATTCTCATAAAATGTTTCTTATAATACTTTTCAAAAATTGAAATGCTGCACCTGTATATATGAAATTTCAAACAATTCTACATGGAGAAAAATACTTGAACAATTTTTATCTTACAAAACTAATAATAATATTCTAGATATTTTTATAAAAGTTATTAACTTTATTATTTAACTTATAATTGTTTAATTAGCGAACCCTGCAAATGAATTACGAGTTTGTAATGCGATGCGATGCAAGATCTCCCTAAAAGTCGTTGATCAAGAAATGCGGTAGTTTCGCGCAGCGACAGAGACTCCGCATTACCCGAGGCGCATGTGCACGCTGCCTTTACTAATGCCCCACTCAGGTTGTTGACCGCGCTCAAGGTCCCGTAAGATACTCGTAGACTGACGTAGACGCTACGCCGCGCGCCGTCCTTGGGTTGCCCCACTCTCTCCCCACTCTCCTCGGTCGCTCGGTCATTCACTACCCGACGAGCACGTGCACACGTGCGTCGGGTTTTTGACCTCGCAAGGTCCCATATCGTCTCGGCCGCTTCCCCACTCTCCTCGTAAAACTGCGGCCGTCATGACTCGGCTGCTCGACCGTCTCCACCGCCGCTACCGCTACCACTGCCGATGCTGCGCATTACAAACTCTCGTAACTTAATTATTTGCAGGGTTGGGTAATTAAAAAATTAAAAATTAAATAATAAAGTTAATAACTTTTAACTTAGTTTATTTTAAATAATTTAATTTTTAACTTTAACTAGTTATTTTTTAAACACATGAACTTTAATATATTAACTTTTTACCAAAGTTAAAAATTTATTTGTATAAAAAAAGGTTATAAAAGGAAAAATTTAAAAAAAGGAAAAACAGAAAAAGGAAAGACAGAGTTTAAAATAAAGAACGAGAGGAAAAAAAAATAGGAGAGCGAATATACGAAAAGAATAATATACATTTTTAGTAACCATTGGATTAATTGTAAGTGGAATATTTTGAAACTTTGATATAAAAACAAAACTTTATTTAATAAAATATTAGTTTCTTTTCTGTCTTTCAGGAAAAATCACATGTAATAGATGGATAGATATTATAAAATGTTGAAAATAAAAAAAAATAAATTTATAAAAAGTGAACGGACAAGGAAGAAAGGAGTTTTTAAATATGAAAAAAAATGAAGAGAAGAAAGGAAAAAAAGAAGGAAAAGAGTTTAAAATTAAAAAATCTATATTTTAATAATGTTAATCACTAATATAATATTTGTCTTAAAAAGTGAAGGTTAGAATCATAACCCAACATTGAAAGATTAAAGAAACATTGTATAAATCTTACATTGAAACATTGTAATATTGTATGGAAGTTACGAAAAATTTCAATGTTACTACAAACTTGCAGTAACGTTGAAATGTCCGCCATATTACACCTGAAAATTTTTATGACGTTTCGGACTATTTGGGATCGACTACTTGTTTTACTGGTGGAAGAAACAAAACGCAATGCCAGTAATTTTTATTTCTGCATTATTTTTACTAGAAATAACTCATTTTCGAATGGACTAATAGTAAATCCATTCAAGTAATTATTTTTTTTTTACAGTAAAGTATATCATACTATTCTCAAGACTGTAAGCACGAATAACTTCACATACTTGTATCTTTTACTGCGTAGTAAAATAAATTTTGTCAACGTTAAGAGAAAAAATACTGAGAATTGAAAAATACTATAATAGTTTCTAAAGTTTTGTTTGTTCAGCATGCGATTATTAATTCATCATTAACATATTAGGTTATCATTCTGAAATCTTATATTCAAATCCTGCTGATGTATTTCCAAAAATTTGTGAAACAATGAATAATTGTAATTAATAAAATATACGCGAAACAAGGAAACTACAAAAATATGTCCAAAAATAAAAATTGATAGAAAAATAAAAAGGAAAGAATTTTTTTTTGTTAAAATATTGTAGAAAATAAATTTTAACTATCAATCTATTTGTTACTATAGAATTCGTAATAAATACTGCAAAATCCGTACTGGAAAAATGTTTAATGCAGTAGTACATATGTGATAAAAATTGTAAAAAAAGACTGAAAGAGTTTAAAGGGATGGCAAAAATATTATATTATACAATAAACGTTACTGTTTTTCAACTCTCAGTAAGTCGATAAAATAAATTTTATTGAGATATACGGTAATTTAGATTTACGTACATTTCTTCAATATATAGCAGCATAAAAACTTTACGAAATGTAAAAAGTACCTTGCATTATGGCTATACGACGATCGTTTATTTACCAAGAAAGTAAAGTAAATTTTACCTAAGTGGCGCCTATTACCTATGTATATGGACCTGCCAGTTTCTTAAAATTAATAGAATTCCAGCGCATATTACTTTACATTTTTTTCTGTGTATTCTCAATTTTCAAATGCAAAAAATTATAGGTAATATTTATTTTTGGATTTTTGGGATTTAACAGTCCGCCATATTGCATCAATCATTTTAAATTTTTAAATTTTCACAAATTTGTTTTTAGAAACCTTTATACACAAGATTTTATGAAAATCAAAATACTTCTTTCCCCGCCCCTAGGGACACATTTTGCTCGAAAGGTCCTGCTACTCAAGAGGTTAATTACATTACGTTACGTAAAGGCACATGGGAATGACATAAAGCACATCTCAAGCAGCTGCTTATATAATCATAGTTATGCTACGTAAAAGATAACGTACGTACGTTAAAATTGCGAGACAATTTGAGAATTCTGGCGTCTCAACTTTCTTCTTTATAACATTACGAATTTTTCCTTTGAAGTTTACTTTAGCTTTGAGTGAAAGCGCCATATTTTCGTGAGATCCAATTTAGGAAACGGCTGAGCGCGAGCCGCAAAGTTTCGTTTTCCTGTTCAATACCGGCGAAGCCTGCGCCCGAGAGAGGAGGAAGCGAGTTTCGCAGTTTATAGAAAGAACAAGCCATGCACTACCTGTTCGAAGAAACGCATGAGACTTTCTAAATATGCCACGAACAAGCGCGCTTGAACCTTGAGTGGAGGAGGTCCGAGGTCGTACATACGCGGCGAGGAGCCAGCCATTGCAATCAAAACACTTTATCCTCGTTATCCGTTGCGTTGCTCTCTCCGGGACTTCTCTCGCGCGGCTATAATTCTCGAAGATCTACCGCTGTTTCCGCCGGAGTGAAACATCGCGTCTCTCTTGAAAAGTGGATTTACGAAAAACATTCCTCTAAGAACAGTAGCGCGCAATGAAGATACAGAGCTCCACTATATCCGAGTTTGCTTCTTTCTTTTTCTCCCTCGCCCTCTCTTTCTTTCTCTCCCTTTCGCCTCCCGACCCCGCGCGCTCTGTAAACTTTTCTTTACATAATGGGATTTCGGGAATTGCATTAGATGAAGAATAAATGTGTTCATTACGTAAATTTTAGCGCGTAACCACACGACTAACAACGCGGTGGGGCGGTCGAGATCCATCGGAGGGATCCACAATCGCGGAAAGATTGGAAATCTTCGCTTAACTTTATTGACCGTCTCGTTAATTGATTTTAGCAATGGTCGGAGGAGTCATTACTTGCTGAAGCGGCGGCAGCTGTTTAAGTTCGGGATGCGGGGGAGCGAAGCCGGATGCTTTACTTGGCCGAGAGGCCTCGCAGTCGGCCCGGACAACTCCATCGTCGTGGCCGACAGCTCCAATCATCGTGTTCAAGTAAGTCATTCTTCTAATGTCTAAATCAATCTCTATAAACTAGCTTATATTTAATTTCACACATTTTCCATACATTAGCATACATTTTATTCATTTTTTTTAGTTGTACAACATTTTTTTTAATAAACTTATATTTTAATAATCTCTATTTCAAAAGATACAATAAATTTTTAATATTTTTTAATTATTATTTATATATACATTATTTTTATTTGACAATAAATTTAATTAATTAATTTTATTTAAAGTGACAAAAATTAATATATTTATTAAAATCTTTGTTATTTAAATTTCACAGCATTAATCCTCAAGCTGATCCTTAAAGCCCAGATTAATATTGTTTATTGAAATAAAAACTTTCGGTTAATTGTTTTTAAATTTGTTTAATATCTTCAAATTTGTTCTATTTAATCAAATTTATTTTAAATTACACATATAATTATATATTAAATACTAATATTTTATTTATTGTATTAACTAATAATAATTTGATAACTATTTTAATCTTAATACATATTTCTATTAATTATTCATAAAAATGACGTTAACACGCAAATGACACTGCCTTGGATTCCCATAATTCAAAATTCATTTTACATTTTTTTACTATTTTATAAATTGCAAGCTGCTAAAATAATTGAATTAATTGTTTTAATGTAAGCACAATCTTATTAATATTATTTTAATCTATCAAACTTTTAATAACAAGAACTGTATTAATTAAACTTGAATTAACACGTGTGAAAGTTATCAATAGTAGCACTCAAAGATTAAACAGAACATCAAATGCGAGAAGTAAAGTTATCTTGCAAGTCAAACGATATAACAATCTTCCAATAATAAAATTATGTTATAAAAAAAAGTAATTAAAATTGAATCAGTTACAAAAAAATAATAATTTTGAAAGACTAATTGTTTCACTTCGTAGCAACTGGTCGAATTCAATAATGACAACATATACGCTTCGATAAATCAATCGCTTAAAGCAATAATAGTTAACCTGGGATATGAGTAAAGTTGAACGAGGCCTTTAGGATTTTACGGGGGTAGTAAAGGCGAGACCGTAAATAAGGCACAGGGGAAAATTTCTCGTCTTAGACCTAGCGCTATTGCGGTCGGTCGCGATACCAATTTTAATTTCGGGCCTCGATGAAAAAACGACTGCGCGTCGCTCGGTTCGCAGGTATTCGACGGTAATGGGAACTTCATAAAGGAGTTCGGAACGTACGGCAGCGGCGAGGGTGAGTTCGATTGCCTCGCCGGGGTGGCCGTAAACCGGATCGGGCAGTACATCATAGCGGACCGCTACAACCACAGGATCCAGGTGCTCGATCCGTCCGGTCGCTTTCTGCGGGCCTTCGGCTCTCAGGGCACCGCCGACGGCCGATTCAATTATCCCTGGGGCATCACCACCGATGCTCTCGGATTCATCTACGTATGCGACAAGGAGAATCATCGCGTGCAGGTGCGTGTCATATCAAAAGGACCAATCAATTCGCCGTGTAATCGGCTAATTATTCGAGAGAACGTTGATTAAAATAAATTTCTATTTTTTTCTCTCGCGGCATTGATAATTTCATTATACAAATCTGCATCAGATAAAGTCGCGGAAAGAGGGAAGACTTATACTCAGCAAATTTCCATGTTCGGTCTCGTTAAATTTTAACGATTGTTAATCCTTTGTGCTGGACGACCTCATTTGCGGTTATCCTCTTTTACAATTTACTTGCTCGATTTTCATTTGAAACTCGATTTATGAAATAATTTGATGATTGTATTCCAATCTGAAGTCAAAAATTAAATATTTAAAACATTGAATTCAATATGGCAAACAGTTTTTAAAAATAATTCAATTATTGTAAAATTTAGTTTTAAAGAATTTTTAGCATCACAAAATAATACTAAATTTTTAATTTTGCTTAGTTTGTATTTGTAACTCGTATCCGAGTGGAACTCTTATAAGCGTATTAACTTTTAAACTCTTATGAACTCTGTGATACAAGTTTCTCTTTTATTGGAGATTACTACTATTTGAATTTTGACATTTTCATATAACATTCAAAAGCAGCGAACTTGCTAAAACTGAGATTTATAATAAATTTAATTATTTTTATTTAATTTCTATATCAAATTTCGAATTTAAAAATTCTAAAGTCAGAACCGAATTCAGCGACCTCATAAATCCTTAGAAAACAAGGTTTTAATTACTTTATTAGAGAGCTTTCCGTCCTCAAAGGGTTAAAAGACTCATCCGCCAGCTTTAATGCTCTGATCGGATTATTCAATTGTTCACAGGTATTTCAATCGGACGGCACGTTCGTGGGCAAGTTCGGCTCATGCGGTAGCGGACGCGGCCAGTTAGAACACCCGCACTACATCGCGGTGAGCAACACCAATCGGGTAATCGTCAGCGACGGCAACAACCACCGCGTGCAGATATTCGATGTGAACGGCCGCGTGTTGACGTCCTTCGGCTCGGAGGGCTCGGACGACGGCCAGTTCAAGTTCCCACGGGGCGTCGCCGTGGACGATCAGGGCTATATTGTCGTCGCCGACTCCGGCAACAACCGTATACAGATCTTCAGCCCCGACGGCGCGTTCGTCAAGTCCTTCGGCTGCTGGGGCAGCGGCGACGGCGAGTTCAAAGGTCTCGAAGGCGTCGCCGTCACATCTACCGGCAACATCGTTGTCTGCGACCGCGAGAATCACCGAGTCCAAGTATTCTGAGTTCGTCTATTACGTTTTATTTAATGTTGAAGGAGCTCTGCTTCAAACAGGTACCTACGTGTTGATTGATATTCGCGTTTATTAATACTGTTAATGATAAGCGAATATTCAAAAAATATTTCTCTAGACAATGTCCCATATTTAAATATTTGAAGAGTGCATTGTCTACGAGTGCAAATTTACTTGCGAAATCAAACTTCAATAATCTCAAATAATTATTTTATAGCGATGTATTTGAAAGCTCTAACGAATATTTAGCAAAGCTCGAAATTGAAAAAAAATTCGAAAAAAAAGATATAAAATATGAGAATACTTCCACATATTACGAGAAATAAATTATTGTTTGTAATTTTATAGGATTGCGTAATACGTTTTAAAAAATGCAACGTTTAATCAAATTTTATAATTTAGCGATTTCTAACAAAGACATTCTGCAAATATGTTTTACTAATTTTGTTTTTAATCGAGGGAGTGAGTTATCGTACACTACAACTTATTTTATTCAATTATTAATATAGATAATTTTTTATATGTTACTTGAGAATCCTCTCGTTAACGTTGTGAAATTTGTTATAATTTATTCCACTCTTTATTCCTAAAAAACGAAGAGGGTTTATTGCCCTCCATTGAGCATAATAAATTCATTGCGTTCGTAGATTTTATCTAACGAAATGATGAAGCGCAAGTATAGTCCTTGCTGCGAATGTGACGACTTTTGCGCCTCTTCATGAATAAAAAAGAATCCATTGTCAAAAAAAAAAAAAAAAAAAAGAAACACAAAGATCGCTATTTATCTCAGACTACATTGCAAATCATTAATAACTGATTGATGCGTGAAATTCTAATGTTTTCTCTCATTAACGATTTAATATTTACGAAATAATTTGTCTTTACCAATATCATTTTTAATAGAGTCATCAAGTGAACGGTTTAAAGAAAAACTCGCAAATTTTTATGATTATTTATCCTCCTTTCATTCTCTTCTTGTTTTGTAACCACTAGTGTCAGTGACAATGTAGGCAGAATTGGTGCCGTAGAAAATAGCACGTTTTTTTCTATTTCGAGCTAATTTTTTATTATCAAAATTTTTCAAATAAGCCAATTAATCTCAACGTTCCTGCGTTACTAGTAACGAAACACGTAGATCTGCCAACCGCTTTCCTGCGGTTTACCGCGATCGTACCTCGTGTCACTTTTATTTTGACGAGTATTGAATTCATACACTCTCGGCGCACGAGGCGATATAGGATGAAAGAAATATCGGAACGGACGGAATGGCAGAGAGAAAAGCCTGAAAAGAAAAAAAAAAATGCAACAACAATCGTATCGACGAGAACAACGACGCGTGAATGGAATCGCGATGCTCGCTCGGTGGCGAGCGATCCGAATTCTCGGGGAAAATCTTGGACCCCGGTCGATTCTCCGCTCGGCAGCTTCGAAAAATACACACGGCCGTGTGTTTTTGCCCTTTCTGTCCCTGTCTGGCTCCCCGCTGCCTCTCTCCTTCTCGTACACGCACGATATCCGAGCGACTTAATTTAATTTATATGCAAAGCGACAGCAAATAAAGTTTGTACCGTTTGTATGCTTTAAATAAACTGTTGCGGAAGGAAGACGGTAGGTAAATCATTTCTCAATCATCTCCCATCTCGCTGGGACGTATTATCCGTTCGTGCGTTCTCTGCGAAACAGTTCAGACATTAGATAAAGCGAGAAAGGATTATTACTTCTGCACTATGAATACGATCGTTAAATTTGGTGGTTCGCGAAGTCTCAGTTCGACACTCTACTCGAGAGAGATGAGCAGTTGGGACTGGAAGTTTGTCTTTGCGTCAATAGAAGCTCTACAAGCAACTTTCCCGACGTATCCTAAGATCATTATTTGCCCGAATATTCCTTAACTTAGCCGTAATTATATTACACCACTCTTCATATCTCTCCAAGACGCCGCACACAATATCCGGCATTCAGATTAAGTCAGCTCGCGTTGTACTTTACTACAGATTCATTAATTAGGCAATTACTCGCAAAGTAATCTAGCACTTAGACCGTCCTTCATTTTCCGACACAATTTTTCAATGGAACATACAAGTCTCCCTGTAATTTACTAAATGATTTATTACGGCAAGATCCTCCTTCCTTATTATTTGTAAATATTCTAAAACTTACAATTACCTTTGTGGTGGTAATAATCTGAGGTTGACAGTGCCAACCAAGTGTTTCGACGAGAGAGATCGCGAGAGAAGTAAGAGTAGATCGGGAAAAGGGTGGATAAGGTGAAAAGGTGAGTAGGGCAAGTGAAAAGTAAGTGTGAGTCAATAAATATATAATTTATTAAATGCAATGTGATGAAATGGTGTAACAATAGAGGGGCGGGCGAAACGGCGACCGTTAATGATCGCCGCGAAGGCGGACAAGAGATAATACGCCACCCCCGCCCGACGCCCCCCCGGAGATCGGAAATATAGATAAAATATTTTCGTTATTATTTACAATATTAGTCGAACGTTAGTCAATAAATAATAAACAGTGGCATAATCCCTTTATTTAATATAATTTAATTATATATATATATATATATATTTATATATATAATATTACGCTTGCGATAATAAAAATATTACAAGAGATGGAGCCTTTACCGTTATTCGTTTCCGCTAGTAAAATCTAGCACGTATGTGCCACAACTACGCGTCGTCCCCGTTCCGAACTTTCTTCTGATTTCGGGCACTCGATCCCTCATCAGGCGATTACGCAGGTAGCAACGAGAGAGGATCGATCCAAGTAGCAAGCTGACGTTATTTGACGGCATTTCAATGTCAAAATGTCGTCAAAGATGTTATTTTGATATTAAAGTGACGACAAATAACGTTCCCTTAAATAAAAAAACTGTTAAAGTGTTTCAATGAACTGATAATAAACAGTTTATTGAAATTGTTTATCAGTACTTTCTTCCAAAAGTTAGCTTGATACCTGGGGAGGTGTTCTGCGCGATCGCCCGAATTTCGAAACGCGGAAACGCCAAGAGCGGATTGATGTCGAAACAGTCGTCGAAACCATCAACATTCCGGGAAAATCGCGCTCTCACTCTCTCACTCTCACTCTCTCTCTCTTTTTCTCTCATTCTCTTTCTCTCCCTCTCTTTCTTTCTCCCTATCGCGAAAAAATCGACGACGGGATTGAACAACAAATGGCAAATCAGCTCGGTTCTCGACGTACGCGGAGAAATGATTTTCGCAACGCGTCAGATTATCACAACGAAAGTACACGTGACATGCTTGGACGTTATCAATCATCGAGCGGAGTAAAAAGGCTATGTGTGTACATGTCCTAGCAAAACATCAAGTTCCTGCAAGTACCAAGTCACGTAAATGTTAGTTGTAATTTCCTACTTAACAATGTAACTGTTATGACACAGTTGTTACATAACAGTTACATTATTGAATAAAAAATTACAACTAACACTTATATTGTATAACCATAACTCGGTGCTTGCTGGAATATAACTGTTAATTACAATTTTCCAATTAACAATGTAACTGTTATATAACACATTCGTTATGTAACAGTTATGTCGTTGAGTAGGAAATTATAACTAATGTTATATAACTGGTGTTTGCTGGGATGTGTGTGTATGTATATGTGTGTGTGTGTGTGTATGTTTTATGTGTCTTTGTAGGTGTTGTATGGTATGTAAACGCCGCCACGCGAGACTGGGAGTTGTGTCGTGTTTCAGGATCAGGCAGGCAGCAAGCAGGTACAAAGTGACCGTCGCGACGAAGGAACAACGTATATCTTTTGGGTCTCTATAATTCTTCGTGTCTCTGTGGTATTTCGTGTATGTAGTTTCGTGTTTGTATTCTAATTCTGTGTCTTCATGTGTTCCTGGTAATCCTTCGGTGTCTGTACAAACTGTGATAGGCACCGACCCCGATCGTTTCGACCCTTTCGACATCGTGACGCGTGCAACGCGCGTCGGGCGTCGCGTGTCCGCGCGAATCGCGAGCCCGTGTTCCGCCGTGCCCAGCCGCCGAATTTTTCGGTTTTTCTTTTTCTTGTTTTTTTTTCTATTTTGTAAAAAATATACGCAAGAGTTTCCGCGAGAGAGGATATATCGTGGGCGATGCTCGAGCCGCGACGGAACCGCGCTTCCGCTTCGGCGCTTCGCGCGATGTCCCGCTTTCCGACACGCCGAAGCGTACTTCCGCCGGCTCGCGGCGTCGGAACTCGCCCCTTCGTGTCCCCGTGATTCCGGGGAGGATTCACGCGATTCTCGAAACACGGTTTGGCGGTAGGATCGCGGCGAGATTCCGACGGGCTCGCGACAGCGGAAACCGCACGGGCGAACGCGCCCGCGTAAACGCGCGTGTGTCTCGTGCGATTCTGGAGAAATGGACAATTGGAAATATCTCGAATCTATAGCGCGAATCTCAATCGTTCCTGATTTTTAGAAGAAGAATTAATTCCTGTTAGTTTTAATAGTCCGCTATTAGTATACCTACTGATTCGTCTCTGCATCTAGAGAGTAGTTTGAAAAGTGGCATGGGATAGAGTTGTGTTATAGATTTCTTTCCTTTTTTTTTGTATTATTTCCCATCTGTTGTATCGAGATTAATTGAGTAATAAAGTTATAATTATTTATTTAATTAATTAAAGTGGCAGCAGTTAGGCCATGCGGCTCCTATCATCTAGTCGTCTTTGACTCTTGGCTTCCTTACGTAGAATTTAAAAACTTTTTTCCTCCTTTACTTATTAAACTTCTTTATATTTTGAGAATAATTTGTATTATAAATGACTTTTAAAGTTTATGTATTCATCGAAGCGCCTACCCTAGCGATGTCTTTTTAATTAAGATTATTTTTTTTCTCAGCGGCCTCCTCCCCCTCTCTCCAACCGTCTCTTAGCCATCGGCCTAATGAATACCTTCACCAAGCTTGCCCTCGGTGTACGTGGTTATTATTATGCAATGAATATGGAGTGACGGCGAGAACTTTGAAAATCTCGCGCGGTGTCGGCCATTGCCTGTTCGCCGTTCCGCGGGTAAAAAATATTGTATTCGACTTGTCTCGTGGAGACCCCGGTGAAAAGCGACAGTGCACCCTGCCCCCGGTATTTACGTGCGATCGTACCGAGGACCTCGTCCTTCCGCCGAGACCGCGCGCGCGTGCCGTATAATTCTCATCCTCCTTCCTATTTCTTAAAATTCGGAACCTGATTGCCACGCATAACGACAAGCCCGACTAACTAGAATTATCCTTAACTTGAGACTTTATTCATCATCATCATTATCATCGTCGTCATCGTCGTCGTCGTCGTCGTCGTTATCGTTAACGCCTCTCGTGCCCGCTACGTTAATAATCGCTAGCCCTCGTTTAATTAGATTCTTAAATATGTAATAAGCAAAAATATGAATATATATAATAATAGTTTTTTGTGTATATAATAATTATTATTATTTTACTCATTTTTTTTAAGTATTTCGATAGGATCGTGATTATTTTTAATTAATTAACAATGATTAAAAGAGTGTAAGAATTTGTTATTTTCCCTCTTTCCTTCCTTCCTTCCCACCTTCCTTCTCGCCCTTCTCCCGCTTCCCGCGCACGCCACGTCTCCTTTTTTTTATAACTAATAACTCTTTAAGCTTAATGGCATGAAAATGCTCGTTGGAATTGACTCATGTGTACAATATATATTGTGGTAATACCCCATCTCGCGCTCCGCAATTACATCGCTCTGATTAGATCTCACAACCCGCTGTGAGTCTGCGAAACACACCCCGAGGGGAGAGGGTCGATATGGGTTGATTTACTGTCTCGAAGAAATTCGGCAATTCGAAAATCCGCAGAGCACTCGTTACGTTTACGACGCGCGGTATCGGCACGTTATTCTTCCCCGCGACTGATCCCGCACGGCGTAATACTCGGCTCGCCGGTTATCCCTCGGATCACTCTCCATCCAGTTCGTCTCTGTCTGTCTGTCTCCGTTTCTTCTTTTTTCTTTCATATCATGCGAGAGCGCCCGCGTGCGCGCACGCACGCGGAGACGTACGTCGGAGACACGTGGATTTTTATCTCCGTCTCCCCTTGTCCCGTTGCGCGGAAATACTTTCTTGGATCACCATTAATTTATCACAATAGACGTTTGTCCACCCGATCAAGACTTTGAACGCCGGGACAATCACGCCCTTCGCGCGCCATGCAATCGCGCGCGATCGCGCGCGTCCGCAATCAACTACGCCCTTAATTTAACCGCTAATTATATCTTTACGCTAGAGAACCTTTAAAAAAATCCCCTATCGGAGAGAGAAACGGTAGGTAGGTTTTTTTTTGTAACAATGTGTAATCGACTAGCTTACGTTCTAAAAAGTAACTCTACGAAGTTGATTATACTGTGACTAGCACAGCCCGTGGATGAAATTGCCCCCTTTGGACGAAGGGTCCGTTCTTTTTTTTTTCACTTTTCTTTTTTTTCTTGTAATTCTTCTGCAATAAGTTCTTCCTATTCCTTGCTCTCTCCTCGCTCTATTTCCCCACTCATTTCGCCCGCTTTCTCTAAAATTTTCTAAAATCAAAGTATAGCTCTTTTCATTCAACTTGCGTCTCTCAAGCAAAACTAATATCTTACACGAAAAAGACCGTTTCTGCCACGTGATCAACGACAGTGATTCCTCATTTAATTATGTACAGTGGATTCTCGATGCTGCGCTATCAGATTTGCGCTAAATAATAGGAATGCGCGGTATCCAGCTTTGCGCGTATCGATTAAATTTAGTTACTCCTTTTTTTAAAATATACAGAAAATGTATACAGATCAAAATAAAAAATTGAATCTCGTAAAGCGTCAACATTCCACCTGTGTTCCAATTCGTATTCAGAATTTCACCTCCGGTTCTTATGTTGCCGAGACTTATCTTATCCGTCGCTGAAATGTAACTCTTTACTACTTGTAAAATCAATTTCATGTTGCTCTTTCATGTTCCGATCGCTCATTCATTCATTAATCATAAATTTACGTCAGCTGGATCCGAAATTCAACTTGTGAATAAAAATACTTGGAAACAATTCCGAAGAAGTTTAAGTATAAAGATTTTTGCGTGAAATTATGATGTAATAAATTAATCGAGGCTGCTCTTTTTTTCCTTTTTGATATTCAAGTTTTCGCTTGATACAGTTTTAGCCTCAATTTTGTATAAATCGATTGAAATTCTGAATTTAAAGCGAAAAGTGAAAAACATTAATTGCTCTCCCTCCTACAGAATCTTAATATTGGCAGTATATTAAATTGGCCAGTGATTAATTATTTATTGCGCTTATGAAAACACTCTTATTAATGTTTTTGATACTCAAAATAAATAATTAATCATTAACTAATTTAATACTGCCTGTATTAACTTTCTGTAAGAGCATGCAAATAAGATTGTACAGTGTATGTAATTATGTCGAAAAAATAAATATAATAATTCCGACATAAATACTCCTTTGTTGTTGAAAATGACAAAATTATGTTGATGTGAGCAGTATTGATGACACTAGTCGACAGAATCTTTCTTTTTCAGATAAAAAAATGTTTTAATTTCCATAGTATCTTAAATCAAATATTGTAATATCGAAATTTATTAAAAGAAATTTAATGTAAATTTGTTATAAATTATAATTTAATACAAACACTGCATTTATAATTTGTTTTTAAAATTGCACACATTTATGTTATCAGTTTATACGGTTTTTTTTTTTTCGTTCTAAAGAAGGCTTTGAACTCGTCGACTGGTGTCATCAAAGGAAAAACGTATTATATCTACAAAGAGGTCTCGTGTCGAAGAAATATTTCGGTTCAAAAGAACCCGTGGTTCCGTAGATCTGCCAGTGGCAAATTCGCGAGCTATTTGAACCTACGAAAGCGACGATTTTGTGCGATTCAGCTCGGTGCACATAGGAATTTAATAAAGTACGGAAACGGCTCGTCAACTTCGATGTTGCCGCGATGTAGCAAAAGATCAACGTATGTGTCGGACCATGCGAATCTTGTACTCCTGAAGAGACACGATACGCTACATACACATGTCTTACGTATTAAGCGAGAGGTAAAACTGTGCTCTACAAGCTTTCTTCAGTCGATCGGTCTCGTACGGACTTTTAGCAAACCCACTTACGATAGGTCCGCCTATTTGCTGCTACTCCAATACTCACTCGCGAGGAGGATGCAGAGGGTATGCGGTAATAGCATAAGATACAAGCGAAAAGAACGAGTAGTCGAGGATGAGTCGAGAGTGTTAACTCAATAGTGGTGTGGGGGACGAAAAGAAAGTTTGAAAGATAAGTAGTAAGACTCGATATTGGTCAGCCATTGGGTACGCAAATCAGAGACGCAGAGAACAAAACCATATATCATCCGTGTCATACATCTGGTACCCTCTCGTAGTAATCATAGTCGTCATTAACGACCTCGCATACTCCCTCAGAGCATCACGACTGCCGATCCGGGGCCATCGTTCACCAACGGCTCTTCGCCACCGGCCGTGTTACTTCGCTACCGAATTGTCGTTGCCGCTGCTCCGCGCGTCATTGGACTGACAGTCAGCTAGGTGACCCCCGGGCTGGCGGCTACTAGGCTGGCCCCTGGGCTAGATGAGGGCGAGCTTTGGGGGACAGCAGCCGCCCGTGAAGTGACCACTGGCGGCCTCCCGTTCCCGTTTGCGACGGCCTTGGCGTTCTGCAGTCTGATTCAGGGCAGAAACATACGTTTTATATAAAAACATGTATCGTTTACTCGTTTAATGCACACGTGACACCAAATGATCAGGCAGTATATACCGGAAGGCAAACAAACGCATCTAAAAGCGTTCCTCTTTTAACACTCTGCGACAACTCGTTGACAGACAACATTAATTTATTAGAAATCGTATTGTTCGATTATTACACGGTTCAACAAAAAAATAACACCAAAACTGGACTAGTCATTTTTTTTGTTTGGTTTTTGAGGCACTGAATACGAATCCGGTTTCCAAATTGCTCCGTCACGTCTCAGTTTTAAAAAATTTATAATTAAAGTTCCAAAAGAGGATTACTGTCAAGCAATTTGTTATATTATAACTATGATGTGTACTAGAAAAATTTTATTGCAACCAAGATAAAAAACATTATTGTAATTAAAATTCAATATGTTGTTAGAATTTTCAATCCTCAAACAGAATTTTTGATGTCTGTTATGATTAATAAGAAATGCATGGTTAAATATAAAATTGATTGCAAAGAAGCTTTTTAAATAAGATATTTTTACAATTTACCAAATAATTTTAAACTATATTTTTCTAAATTTAAAAGTTTTTTTTAACTCTATGAATATGAATCTGATGAATCAAAATTAACAAATTCAAAATGAATGTAACCTTTAAACTGTAACGCTCGAAAAAATCACACTATTAGTAAACAACGATCTAACTGATAGATCATTATCATGTTACCATTAATTTTGAAAGTTATTTATAATAAAAAATGTATATTTTTAAATATTTTGAATACTTGTAAATAAGAGAGCCGGAGAAAGAAGTTTTAATGTGAGGATTAGCAGAAAAAGTTCATACAAGGTGTTTCTAGAGTCTGTAGAACTCTTTCCGCTATATTTCAAAATTATAAAAAATTGCGAAATACACGTTTAATCATTTCGAGGAGCTTGGTTTTGGGTGAATTTGTAGAAATTGCTCCTTTCAAGATCCCTGTAGGACCTCAAATTAAATATTTTAAATAAAAATCTCTCTCCATATTATATCATATAAAAGAGTATAAAAAAAATGTTGGTACTAAGCGAAAGTATACGTTGATCCGTTTAGGAATTATTTAGGGTCATAGTTAAAAAAAAACTAATTAAAAAAAAACAGTTATTTCCATTCGAAAAATTTTAAAAATCCTAAAGAATTCGAAGAAAGTTAAACTATAAGAATTGTTGCTAACATTAAAATATAACATCGCACCAGTAAATAAGAATTAAAATTTATAAATAAGACGCAGATGAAAAAATACATACATGCTCAATACTGCGAAAAAGTAACGTAAACGGTAAACTCCGGTTTATGGGACCGCTG
Source organism: Solenopsis invicta (assembly GCF_016802725.1). Classification (NCBI taxonomy): domain Eukaryota; kingdom Metazoa; phylum Arthropoda; class Insecta; order Hymenoptera; family Formicidae; genus Solenopsis; species Solenopsis invicta. The sequence continues at coordinate 6,471,899 of NC_052672.1, forward strand.
TAATTTTTTAACCACTTCACATTACACGTTCCCAGCGAACAATAATAAGATCAATGCAGTGTCTAATAAAGACAAATGGCATACGAAAGTATTATGAGTTTAAAGCGTTTTTTGTGGATGTCAAAGAAATTATTAACAAGTAAAGTTTCAATAACGGTCTGTAAGACAAAAATTACAGTTTAAGGGTTAACATGGTGGGCGTCAAAATATAAAAAATGTTCGAATTTTTACAAAAATTTGTGTAAAGAAGACTTTTACAATACTGAATATAAATTTAAGAATATTTTCTCTATACAATATAAACTAAAAGATTGAAATTTAAAAACTTAATGCTTCTTTAGTTTATTCTTAATTTTTCTTGAATAACAAACAATTTTTGTTGTAAATGTCCAAATTTTGGTCCTGAAACCAGTTGCAAAAAAACAATAAAAAAATTTGATTTATAATGGTTTTTACAGCAAAAATAACTTTTTTGCTGCAGTTATAGTAAATAACTTTTAAACAAGTAAGTGAATCCAAATGAATCCTTGTACGAATATTTATTAGAGTTATATTAATATACGTAAAAAATTTGATTTGAGTTGTAATGTCACTTCCTTATTAAATTTGCAAATAAATATTAAAAACACGATTTTATATTAAAATAAAAAAAAATTAAACAATTTTTAAACAAATAAGAAAAATATGCTTAAGTTTTACATAGACACTCAAACATAATAATAGAACAATCAATAAAATTTTTTAATTTTTGATAATACTTTCAGATGTGACACATACATCTCAAGTGCTAAAAATGACTAGTTCCAAATGGTGAAATTAGTATAATTAATAAAAATAAAATTATGTTTCTTTTTCCAAACGAAAATAGTAACATACATACTAAAATTATTTCTAAATAGAATAATTTGAATAATTTTTACTTCATGAATATAGAAATATTATCTATTATTGAGAAAATAAATATTTATTAATTCCGATATCTCACGGGAGTTTATTTAGAATTATTCTAAGTAGAATATTTCTAAATAGAATTGTTCAAAGTTATATAAAACGTATATAAAACTATAGTAAAATATTAGGGAAATATTTCTAGCATCGGATATTTAAGGTTTTTTCTCAAAATTGATAGGAAAATGGAAATGCACTACTATTAGCATATAGTTTCACAAAAACTGTAGCTTATTTAGACAGGTACCGTAAGCAACAATAAGTTATCTATCGGTAGTAAAGAAATACTAACATCGTCCAGAACAGGGCAGTCCCCTAAACGCTGGTTTCTCAATTCTTCATATTCAAACATGCATTTGATGCATCCGTCCGCAAATTATTGGCAAAGTGATTATCTGGAGCAATTCACTAGTTCTACGTCGTTAAGCGACGAGTATACGATTTTGTTGTACAAAGACACTAAATGTATATACCGAGACATTCAAACAATAAACACGAAGCATTGTCAAATGTACGAGGAACAATATGACACGTATATAGGTTCCGGTATATAAACGTGTAACTTGATAATTCATAGCATGAGACAGAGTGATGAAAGAAAGAGAGAGAGAGACAGACAAAGAGAGGGAGAGAAAGAGAGAGAGAAAGAAAGGAAGAGAAAGATGACGAAAGCGTAAACTCTCTCAAGCACAGATGAAACAGGAACGAGAGAGAAAGAGAGAGAGGAAGAAAGAAATATAAACGAGCACTGTTTTACGGAAACAATCGCCCTATTATAAAATCTTTACTTACCGGTCGTGAATCGTCCCACGACAAGCTGCATTAGTGACACACAGAAGAGGGAGACTTTAGAACTTTTACACATTGTCTTTTTCGGGTTTTTTTTTTCAGTACGATAAAAAGCCTTTCGTGTGCTAACAAGAAGTCTCTACTACGTTAACTAATGTGCGTGCACATCGTTGCAACAGGAAATGCAGCACTGTACACACACACACACGCCCACGCATAAACGTACGGAGATACTAACTTGATCTTAGACTGCCTCATGAACTGTTGAATCTTCCTCGCTGCCTGATGTGCCGCCTGCTGATGAACCGCCTGCTGTCTCGCGCTGGCCGAGCCCGGTCGTGCGCGATAACTTCGATAGTTGTTCTGGATCACCAAGGCTGCCTTCGTGGCTTGCCTGCAACAAAAGATACGGTTAGTGCTTTTAAATTTCCAGAAAAATAAAACCAAAGGAAAAACAGCTATGATAATGAAATTTTAATGTTCTTAATTTCTAGAAAAATGAAATTCAGGACAAAACCGGTGTTTTTTCATTTTTTTCTGAATTTTTACGGAAAAATTCAATTAGTAGTGTTCTCAATTTTCCGAAAAAATAAAATTGAGAAAAAAACACAATCTTTTTCTATTTTTTCTGAAAAATATGGAAAAATATAGGTTGTAATTATGACAGCGAATTTTATTGGTGAATTACTTATGAGAGTTTTTAAATATAAAAAAAATCTTAAAATAATCTTAAAAATGACAAAAGTTGACATTATTTTAAAAGAAAAAAAAATTAAAAAATTTGATAAAGAAAAAATTGGAGAAAACCTCAAACTTTTTTTCAAAATTTAGAGAATTTCTCCGAGTCAGAGAAAAAAAACATTATAACTTAAAGTCCAAGTATTCGTCCAAGAACATAAATCGACGATGGAACCGTTGCGCAAAATAACTCATACTAAACTTGAGTTCTTGTTGATTTATAGAAATATTACAACGACATAAAACGAGATATAAAAAAAGGAAGTCAAAAAGAAAAAATAAAAATTCTATTTGTCAAATTAATATATTTCAATCTTGGTTCTGCAATAACTGCCGGAATTGGCTGCACGCCCGTAATCTTATCACTACTACCCCAACTTATGTTTCCACGAAGATTCTACAATGATAACATATAGTCAGCTGATTGTCACTAATTTCGGGGGCATTACAACGAGAAGTTCAAATCGCTACGTACATAACCCGAAGAATGCGGGAGGCAGGAACGGCGGAGTACCGATCTCCGACTCCAACGCGAAAGTCGTATTAATTTAATGCCAACTTAATTCTGTATTCAGGCCACCGTAACGAAGGCAAGGAAATCCGCAAAGTTTCCGAATTATTTACGATGCCAATTAAAAGTTCGCCTCGAGAGAGGTACACGGGTTGAACTTTGGTGGCATCAGTCTAATTCAGTCGGAGGTCGTTAAGTCGGCCCACAATGGTACGTCTTGTCCCCTCGGTTATTAATTGTCCCTTATTAAGACGTCTCCCGCAACCTCCTGCACCAGTGGAATATCGATGGAAATTTAACTTTCTAAGTTCGAAGCAATTTGGCGATGTCTGCACGATGCGAGATAATGATCTGTCATACTTAACAACCTTGAGTTCAACCCGATAACACGTGCCCGCATAAACTCTCGGACGATCTGTATCTAAATGTCGCATGAGTCGCCTAAGTAGTTGGTACCATTGTAATCCGACAGCAAGTGATTCATTCCGTTCTTAAGACTTTCAAAGTTGGAGAAAGTTCGATAGCATGCGAATTGTTACGACAAAAGAAAGGAGAAACGTCGAAAACAGACGCGTGAAACGACCCATTCTGAATACTGACACTTAATTTATTTTATTGTTTAAAAACTCTATTAACTACAGTTTTTTTTAAAATTTGTAATACTTTAAATAGAGTTTTAAAAAAATAGATAATAAATTAAGTGCACCTTATTCAGCTCAGCCACCTTATTAATATAATATGGAACAATGCAATATACAATAATAATGAAATCAAACGTAAAAATAAATATAAAAGATTTGCGCCAATAAACTAACGCGAAGCAATAGGCAAGTTACCTGTGGTAAGCGTACTGTTTGTGACGACGATAGTACTGTTGGATCAGAACGGCGGCATGTCTCTCGGCCTCCTCCTGCCTCTGACGACCCTTGTAATTCCTGTACGCTTTCTGAATCATCCTGGCGGCGTGATAAAGCTCTCTCTGTTCACGATCAGACAATGTTAGTCTGCTGAGATCCGCCTCGCTACCGTCGCCGTTTCCGCCAAACGCCGTCATAGCCCCTGAACCGATCATGCCGTTCAACTTGCGCTCACCGCCGCCGTTCTGCGAGTAGTACTGACCGCTGTGAGCATTGCCATTGCCGTCGAGCTGCAGCTGCAGCTGCAGAAACTCGCAGAAATCGGCGGTGGTGGGCGGCGGAGACGGCGAGTCCGGTGTCAAACAACTGCTGGAGGGACTCGAGGGACTGGCGTCGGCATCGGCATCCGAGACCGAAGCGGCGCCGCCGCTGCAGTCGCGATACGAGTCAAACAGTTCCCCGGAGTCGAGAGGCTACAAGCAGGACGATTAGCATGTAAATAGAGCTTTATAGCGGAAAACCGAGGAATTTCAAAGTTCCATTTATCTGAACTGCAATCTAGCTTGGTTCAAAGTTTTACTCCTAATTATGATTCAAGACTGAATTGCTAATGGTTGCTATTTCTCCGATTGTATTCGCCAAAAGACCTTGTCGTACTCGAAGAAATTTTAATTAATTATTCGCAAATTCTGATCTACATTATTTAAACCGCTTTGGAATCTAAGCAGAGATGAAGATAAAGAATTCCAGGGATTCTAAGAATCACAAAGTTTCGTCTATCAATAATAATAGCGAGCGTGGTATCCTTACCATTTGTTCCATGAGAGCGTCTTCCAAGGGTGACAGAGGCGCCGTGGGTGGTGGTGGCGAGGAAGAAGACGGAGACTCACCCTCCGCCCTCTTGATCCTTTCCGGTAACGCCGCTATAATTTGTTCTGCCAATGTCAGCACCCTCGCGTCTTCTTCCCCTATAAAAAGGAATCACCACCCTAGCCAAATTCGAAAAGCTCGTGGTGGCAGACCGCCGAAATCACATCGATCACAACACCGAAGTTTAAAAGCCGTGAACGTTCTACGATGCATCGAGATGCTGCCGCGGTACCAGATAAAATGTTTAACACCAACAAGTGCGCCGCTACGACATGAATTGACAACACGAAGAGTCAGACAAGTCGCTGGTAAACGTGACATTTTCTTATTCGTTTCGTAAGATGATAGCCAGCTGAGATACCTCCACAATGGTCGATTAGGCAGATTGTCCAGGTGATAAAATTTAGTTGCTACATTATTGTTGAAAGATTGTATACAGACAAGATTGTTGCTCGAGAACAGGTCACGATAGCCGACAGTAGAGTGGCTAAGAAAATTTAAACATTACACAGCAATTCATCCAACACCAGCGATTACGAAGGCCAAGCAACACCAATATTGTTCAAGCTGCAAGAGTTCAGAGAAGTTAGAGAAGGCATCGTAGTCGCTGACCGAGTCCGGTCGTCTCGTACGCACACATAGAGATAGAAAGAGAAAAGGAACACTGCTGTATGTGTGGCTGTGTATATGTAAGAATGTGTGTATGTGTGTGTATGTGTCTGCAAATGAGGGAGGCAAACGCAGTTTCAACTAGGATCTCTACGGAATTCGCAGTCCACACGTGATTGCGGTCGGTAGTACGTCTAGGCCGATCCGTTTCTATCGGTAGTGTGTCACAGAGAATAGACAGAGAATTACGGATAGTTTTTACAGACAGACAGGCAGACAGACAGACAAATAGAAGAGGAAACGAGGAAGGTACGGACCTACGGTCTCCTGAGGGGTCGGAGCGCTCTCCATTCCCTGTTCGTTGAGGCCTAACGACGACTCATCTTCTTGCAACAACTCCATGTTGTCCAGCAGCGGCGAGCCACCTGTGTTTTTCGATAAACCCCACTTAATGCTACATACGTTGCCTAATTTATTACGCTCGCATGACTTACGACCTTTTTGTGACTCTATCTTTACAAACTGGACGAGGGAAAATATAATGGCGTTGAAAGGGCTAATCGGCAATGGGTAGGGTGTGACTATATGTGTGTCAGATACGTGAATGTGTGTGCGTGTATACGAAAAAGAGGGCAGTATATAATAGCAAACGAGACTAACACAACGCCAGATCGAGACCGCTGTCTTGAGATGGCCGCCTAGGGCTAGGGCTGGCGGGTCGCAAGAAAAGCCTCTCGTCTTGCCTTCGGGTTTCGAGTTGATTCAGTTCTTCGGCGATTGCCGTGTGACCGTTCTCCGCGGCCAGCTCGGTCGCCGTTCTATTCTGACAGTCCCTCACGCGTAGTGCCATAGCATTCCATCTATGGAGGCAGAGTTAACACATACTTATTAAATATCAGTGTAATCGTGGTATGAGGCAATTGCGAGCTAAACAAAAGGCGGAGATGTGTAAATTGCAACTTTTCGGTCGTAACTTGTTGGATCCAGTTGTTTGTAATAAACGTTAGACGAATATTGCTCCAATGAGATTATTTTCACAAACCTGTAAAGAATCCTGGCGGTGTCGGCGTGCCCTGCCGCACAAGCCCAAGCAAGTGGCGTGAGACCTGCGCTATCCTGCCTGAGAGCATCGACCTCGGCGTCCAAAATGCTACTAGGATTTTCTGCTCTCCAGTGAAGGAGTGCACAGGCTAACCTGGAGTATCCCAACCCGGCCGCCAGATGCAAGAGGGTAGGCCCACCGGATTGAAGAGGTTCCGCTCCAGTTCGCCAAGGACGGACAACAGCATCCTGTAATATATCAGAAATAAAACTTTACACTGTAATTTATTAACTATATACGAAAAATACAATTTTATTAAAATATTTAATAACTTAGCTAAGTAGAGACCTAAAAATAATTTTGTTGGACCATCATAATAATTATAAAAAATATTTAAACATGATGAGCAATATCTAATTATTTTGATGGTCTAACAAAATTATTTTCAGATCTGTGACCAGGTAAATTTTTAAATACTTTAACACAAAATCGTTCTTTCTCTGTAATTATCATAACCAAGATTTTAATCGAAAGCTTTTTAGAAATATCGAGTAGTTTTTTTCAAAAGTACCTGGCAATAAGCAACCAGTCGCTCTTCCAGATGAGCTGCGGGAGACGGCGGACCGGGACCCTGCAGACGGGCCTCGACATCCGCAAGACGATCCAGCAGAGCTTTCTCTGGGCTAGGTTCGCTTGTCGGCGCTCTACGATATTCGAAGGCAACGCTATCGGACACGACAAAACCGTCACAGGCCACCTGAAGGGACGCTATTCCTGGTGCGTGCGCGGGACATCGACAACGCAATACACCTGGTTGCACGAGGCATGCCTCGACCGGTTCCGCATCGAAAAGTACCGAATACGATTGGGAACCACTACCGCCGGTCCACGGACCAGCAACTAATACCTGAAATATCATTTATATCAAGTATATCTACGTATATAGCGTTCTTACAATTCCAAAAAATAATATCGAGAAAAAATTAAGTTTTTTTTCATTTTTTTCAGAAAATATGGAAAAACGACTATGATAATGAGATACTGATATTCTTAATTTTTTGGAAAAATAAAATTGAGGAAAAAAACAGATTTAACAAAAAATACGAAAAATACAATTATGACAATAACAGCGGATTTTGATGAACGATTTAATCTATTAGAATTCTTAAATATAAATGCAAAAAATTTTAAAACTACTGAGGTGTAGAAAACAACAGACGTTATATTAACAACGACATTATATTTAAAAAAAAGAATCGTTTTTGTTTTCAAAATTTCCAAAAATTTTTTCAAGCTAAGAACACTATATAATGAATCCAAAAACACAAAAAGAAAAATCAACTTAAATATATTGTTCACGTACCTTTACACCACCCTCGGTGTAACTCCACTCGGGACTATATTCTGCAATATGGACGGTTGTACCAGGATGACATCCGACGTTATTCTCGGGACCACCTCGCTGTTCCTCGTGCTTCGTCTGCTCGGCTTCGAAGTCGTGCAGCTCCGGCAAATCGCCAAATACGTCGAACGCGTCCAGATTGACCAGCACGTCGTCCGACGAGTCAATAAAGTCCATCGGATTGATCATGCTGTTGTCCGCCGGCGAAGGCGACGGCGATGGGGGCACCATGTTGGCCGACAGTGTCCTCTGAATGTCTTCCTGACTAAGATCCAGTGTCTCCGCAAAATCGGTCACCTCGGAGCCGGAGCCGCCCATCGGCAGAGGTTGCACGGCAGACCTGTCCATACTCTCCTGCGCGTCAATTTCTTGCTGCGTTTGCTGTTCTCGGTCGACGCTAGTCTGCGGTACGATTTGTTGCTCTGTGACCTGTTGCATCTCCACCTGCTGACTCTGCTGCTGTTGCGGTTGTGGCTGTTGTTGCGGCTGCTGCTGCTGCTGTTGTTGCTGCTGCTGCTGTTGTTGTTGTGGCTGCTGCTGCTGTTGCTGCTGCTGCTGCTGCTGTTGCTGTTGTTGCTGATGATGATATGGTTGACTGTTGAGTATCAGGAGACCACCACCGCCTTGGATTTGTTGCAAACTTAAAACTAGAGGAGCCGGCTGTTGACTCTGAGTGGAATGGGAATGTCTTGAGTACACGCGGGGAGCCGGGGCCGCTGTCGTTGATTGTTGTTGACCTCCCGTTGTTGAAGAGACCTATTTCAAGCAATTACGTATAGCTAAAATTTATTTGACTACGTAATTATGTTAAATAATTACGTTTTATACAACTTCTACGAAAAAATTTCTTAATTACTGGTATTTCTTTTCTTAGTCCCTAAATTTTTCCCCTAAACTATTGCTAAAAAACTTTAAATTATTAGGTACAAAGTTTAAAACAGTACTTGATTGTCGGGCGTAAGTCTCCTAGGTGCGAGTTGAGTGTTGCTGGTGGTGGAAGTAGAGGATGCCCTCTGCCTATCGAGCAGTTGAGAGACTATCATGTCGACGGGATGGTTCGAGTGCTGAGTGAGATGAGGATTGTTCGGATCGTCATCTCCACCGAGGAACATGGGCCTTAATTGCGACGCTAACTCGTCTCGCGTCCACTCCTTTTTGTCTGGCGGCAGTGCGAGGCAAGGTGGCAGGGCCGCTAGCTTCGCATCACCGTCCGGATAAGGGACGTTCAAATAATGGACGAGGACGACGTCCGGATTTTGCAGTAGCCAGTAACACCGGCGATGAAACGTCGGAAGGATTGCCGAGTGCACGTAACAGCCGTAGATGCACTCGACTCCCTGAACCTGTGTGATTAGATTCACATAATTTACTAATTGAAATTCTATTCATAAATTTTAATAACAAAATTTTTATGGATTTTACACTGAGAAAAAGGTATTGGTATTTGTGATTATAAGTACATGGTAAAATAATTATAGTTAAAAGTTCCATTTCTATAGTTATTGCTGTTTTAATATTAGTAATACTCAACCTTACGTCAGAGACGGGACTTTTGACTTTTCTGAGCGTGGAATAATTTATCCAAATGAGGAGGGAGAAGATAATTTTAAAAACATACAAATATTTTATCTCTTTCACTGTATGTGTTGTAGCGTGCAACATAGTCACCCTAATCAAATTCTGTTTTTTGTTAAATCACTTAAAATTTCTTATTTGTCAAAAATTAAAATATTTTTTTTAAATACCCCGAATTCTGGATGAGCTCTGGGTGTAGAAAGCTTTATACCTTCCATAAGGAAGTCTCCGTCCATGCCTTATGTCGTAGTACGTTAATATTCATAATTCCATCAAACATAAAAAATTTTTATTACAAATTATGATAATTTCAAAAATTATTATAATATATGTACAATAATAAAATATCAAAACGTAAATGACAAAAATAAAATAATCACAATTATAGTTAACGTTTTTTTTTAGTGAATATATTTAGCAAATTGATTTTTTAATATTCGCTCTTTACGCAGTAATAACAAAAAATAACTATACTTTGCATGATTAAAACCAATTATAAATACTTATATAGTTGACATCAAAAGCGATTATAAATTATAGTTAAATTATGGTAATTATAATCTTTTTTTTCAGTGTAGAATGGATTTTAAGTTGCAGCTGCTAGTCATATGCGTTTTAAATAATCTTGCTTCTTGCTTTTGAATGTGAAGCTACCTTCAGTTTCATGTGATCCTCTCGTGTAGTCTTTCCATCTTTTCTTTTCTTCCAACAATAACCGTCCCTCCGGTAACGTACTTTCTTCCTCGAGTACAGTAACATTGAACCACTTCGTGGTCGTACTTTTACCTCCCGACTTTGCCATTCGGCGTGCCTTTGAAAACTTATTAGGATGGCGGCGATTTCCTGAAAATAAAACAATAGGAATGGATTTATTATATAATATTATACATATAACATATAATACCGATATCTCATATACGCACATGTTATTGACATTATATATATTGCAACATCATATGCGCAACGTTTAATTTAGTCATTCCATTAAATTTTATTTGTTAATAACTTTGACATTCGTTAAGTATTAAAATAAAAATAAACCGCCCGAAGAAACATTAAACCAAAGTAGAACTCGTTACAAAAGCCGTGAGCAGCGCGTTTTAGATTTATTCTGCTGACAGGCGCCTTTCTCTATAGATTTGGCTTCAGTCCGAAAGTCGCGTCGACACATCTCTGATCTATCTTTCAGACTGTGCTTTCATCTTTGGAAAAATAGAATCATAGATAGTTGCAAACACAGTTGATCGACGGACTCTGTAATATATTTGCATTGGTATTGAAAACTGTGTCCCTCAAATGAACGTGATCCAATAATATTTTTGCAATATTATTTAAGAGAATATTTTATTTTCACAACAACATAGATATTATTCGCAGACACTTCTGACTCGAGCAATCTACAATTAAATTTGAATAATAAATGGAAACTTTATTTTAAAGCAGTTACGAATTTCTTGATTAACTTCGTCGAATTAAAAACGTCAAAGCAGATAAATGCAAATCACAGTAAGATTCTGCCTTCATCTTGTCTAGCGCGAACAATCAACAAGTTGAAACAAAATACAATTATTCTTAATCTCGAATTCTTGAACGTGGTTTTGACCTGAAAACCTCTCTATCTTCCAGCGAACAAAAATACTTAACATAATGAATAATTCAACAGCGACACATACGCGCTTGACGTACTTGACGTATGAAAAATGGAGAAACTGTCTTCGGGTCGGATATCTTATCCGTATACCTTACATCGCACGCGTAGCGCACACGGCCTGTCCAGACGCTAAATGTGCATGTTGCGTCATTCACATTTACACATCGCTAACAATAACGGCGCCGTTATTACTGTTCATTATTGATTTCTGCCCCGAGGAACCGCTCGAGGCGATAATTTTAAGCGGACGGGGCGCAATAGTATACGGCCGTTAACAGAGGAGGAAGTAACGCCGCCGGTACTGACGTTAAGAAATGCAATTACCGCGAGGACTTTTGATGTCGCGCGTATCGCGATATTTCGTCTCTGCAATCCCCGTCTTTGCCCACCCCATTCTTCCTCTTCATCCTTCAACCGTGTACACGTGCCTGTACGCGGCACGCAACGATCGGCACCTGGCCACCACGCGCGATGCGCATAATCAGAATAAAAATGCAAAATTCGCTACTAGTATTCGTACTACGACATGCGATACTTATCGAATACAATTCAGGCTACTTGAGGACATAAAAGAAGAAAGGCGGGCGGGGGGAGAGGGAGGAGAGAAATGAATTCAACACCCCCGTAGGCGCGGTAAGTAGGTAGCCGAGTGAGCGACACGCGACCTAACGTACAATAATGCAAATCGAATCAGTGCACGCGGTCGATTTGACCGATCTGAGAAATTTAATAAAAGGCGGCAAATGAAATATATGGGTGCCCCATGATTGGCCACGATTCCCAGATTGCCAGGAAAATTTCAATATTAACACAGGAACGCTACTGTGAGATGAATTTTCACTCAAATGCTAATTCAAGTAGTTTAGTGCAGTTTTTGTTATTAAAATTTTGATAGCTTAAAATAATTAATTAAAACGTTTAATCAGACTTTTTACATGAACATAGTGTTAGTTTCAGTTATTCTAACATTTCTTCTTCAACACCTTGCATATTAAGTAGAACAACATTGTAAAAAAGTTCTTAGAAATGTAAAAATTCTTATTTTTGTGAGTGAATTTTCATCTAATGCAGTGTTAATGTAAGAAAAATACAAGTAACATATATTTCAAGATTAAGAAATCAAAAGTAACGTAAAGTACACATTATTTACGAGGTAAAATAATTATTCAATGACATACATTTTAAATTGTATTGCAGTTTATCGCTTCAACGATCATAAGTCTCGGAAGTGCAGAATGAGAAAGAGAGAGAGTAACTGTAAAAAATTGAACTATCTTGCACAGTGTAATTAAATTAAATTACATAATTCAGAAATACCGCGCGCGATGTTTGTCAGGCATTGTTTGTTGTTGCTAAAGAGCTGGGAATAATAGCCGAGTGTAATAAACGTGAGCGCAATTCCCGCGATATTCTAATCAAGCGAGTTTGCTTTCAACTCGGCTGGAAACGGAGCGAGTGCGAAGGAACGTACGCCACCTCGACACTCCGAAATATAATAACGTAATAAAGCGCTTCGCCTAAAAATTCTCTTCCGATTCAATTTCGCTGATTTGGCAAAGTGCCCCGTGCATTTCTACGGAGAAGATTATAGAACGCTATATGCACTAAATATGCATATCAGCCCGGAATATGTATCGCGCGCCTCACGAAGGTTACTATCGTACGTCATTAGAGCTTTTGTCAGAGCACCACCACCCCTATCGTGGGCTGTCTCTCCCTCTAGTCTATTAAATTTCTTGGCCGTGATCTCGGTCTCGCGTCGAATCATATAAAATGTATCTAGGACACTACATTTTATATAGAACTTTTTGTAATTATATTTGATGTATCTTTAACGTTTATTCACAAGTATAAACCAGAGAGAAAGAGAGAGTACGTATAAATCAGTTTTATTAGAGTACAATTAATTCTTCGAGGACGCGAGCTTTCTAACAAAGTAATTTACGAAAGACCTTATTTTCTAAGGATTTGTAGGATTACGGAATTTGAGTCTGGTTTCAAAATTATAAATAAAATTTGAAATTTAATATGGTAGATCAGATTTCACAAAATAATCTGAAAAATAATATCATAAAACTCTTTTTATGGAAAAATATTATTGCAAAAAAACTCCAATAAAGGAGAAAATTATATCATAGAATCAAAGATTGAAAGTTGATGCACTTATAAATATTCATCTCATTCGACTAGTATGAACTTTAAATAAAACAAAGCTTACACAACAATACTCAACAATATTAAAAATTCTTTAATCAAGTTTTAAGATAATTATATTATTATTAATTTTTTTATTCTGTTGGATTCATTATTTAAAATTTTTTATTTTTTACCTCAGGTTCAAATAAAATATTGTGAAATTATTCCATAACTTACAAGTTTCATGAAAACCGAGCGAGTAATTTAACAAATAAAAAGAAATATTCCTAAACGGGCACGCCCGTTCACAAATTTTTCGCGAACGTACATCATATTGATGGTTTTTTTTATAATTTAGCATATTTAGCAAAAATACGCAAGTGGTGTATTTGATGAGCAAAATGCAAACCTTGTAAACACGAACATTTGTCACATTCACAGGTAGAATGGCTGCGGTCCGCATTTGTACGCGAAACACCATCCATCTGCCAAGTGTAAATTAAATTCCCGCGAGATTCTGCGGCTATCTTCCACGTGGTATTGAGGATAACCCGAATACCGCACGACACAGGGCTACATGTACGTCGGGCCACGTATCTTGCGCACATTTTGCAGTGACAGCACCAGCTTTTGATTGGGCCTGCTACGTGAACCGAACCCACACACTATTCATTTTGGATAAGGCATGGCAAGATTGGATTTTCAAGATAAATATGATAGTCCTAGACCTTATGGAAATTATGTGACCAAATTTGGAAAAAAAAGTACACATTCTTGAATATAAAACAGCCTTTAACGATCAATAATATTGTACGATATTCTTCTACACAATTCAAAACAAACTCAATACAGTCGGATGATCAATAATATTGTGTAATCTTCGAATACAGTTCAATAATATTGAACGTTTAGAGACCGTTTAACTCGTATTCGTTTATTAATTCTCGTTTATTACTTTCGGATAACATTTGTGCTACTATACTATCTTACAAGACTCGACCGTAATTTTCATTCTCTCGCAATGAACACAATCATGTTTGTACAATACTCACAGAAAGATATAACTCACAGTCATGTTTAGTTTATACACAGAAAAAGAAGCGATTTACTTTTTTCCTAAGTAATCTTTTTTTAACAAAGAATATTTTTTTTAATGTACTCATTATATAAATTTTAGAAAAATTAAATTTTACATACCAAAAAAAAAGAATTTATACTCTTTTGAAAATATTATAAACTTGTATTAGGAAAAATACAATAATAAGTAAATTAAATATATATTTTAATTTAATATATATTTTTGATTAAAGTATTAATTTACTAAGATTCAGAATATTTAATTCATGTATAAATACTTTTCTATGTATATATTAGTTTATTATAAATAAATATTACTTGTTTCAAGTAAATAAAGATTTTAAAACTATTATCAAGAAAAATTTCTTTGCTGGTAACTGTTACTTAAAGGAAGAAGACAAAAAAATTGAGTAATCGCTTTTCTTAGCACGAGAATGATATTTTTCTGTGTAAAATGTCTAATATAATTCAAGAGATCAATTCTTATTATCAATTGGCACACAAGCTCGGCGATAAGTATGTACGTTTCTGTAATAATTTATCTCAGAACCAAATTTCAATTACTAATTCACAGAATACCTTTTCCGTTCCAAATGTTAATCACGAGAAGGCAGCCGGGTATTCGGGGACTACTTAGTACCTTCGTGTGCGCCCCATGGGTATACCTTCAACTTTCGAAAGGTTCTCCGGCGAACGTGGCCTGGATAATAAACATCGTCGACGAAGGGTGGCAAAAAGGGAAAGGTGAACAAGAATAACAAGCAAATGGACAGGGCAAGCTACTACATTCTAGTTACGATATAATGAAAATAATATCAGTATAATAATAGTAACGCTACTATTATTATGTAAAGTGGCATGATGTACATAACTTTGCTCGAAACAAGGTTTATTTTGAGGAACAGAGTTCTCACAAGCGGATACAGCTGCTTTCGATCGAAACACACTGTAACTAACTCAGAATTAATATTAATATGAATATAATACACGGAGAGAACTTCCTCTTAGAATGTACCCTTAAAATCGTAGCAGCACGTGGAATAACGTGGCCTTTGAAGAGTTTCGTAATTTCAGTGAATTTAATAAAATTTAAACAAACTTTCGTTGAATTTTAACCAAACTATTTTATAATATTAAATAATTTTGTTAAATTTTACTAAAATTGTAATAAAATTCTTTAAAGTTCATATTGTCTACAATAATTTTGAAAATAAATTCCTCTTGTACAGGAACATATTGTATGAGAAAGACGCAATTGTCATCAAATTAAAATGCTACATCCAATTACAGCCAAGCTTTAACTTAACTGCGTTATAAATCGACCGATGAAAGGATTATTTGGCGCGACGATCATATTGGAATAAAATTATAAAAAAAATGTCTTTCCTTCTTCTGTCGTACTTCTCATTTTGGAATATTTTATATGGCGAGATCGTGAAGAGCATAGGAAAATAGGATGAAGGAGACCGATGCCGGCTCCGCCGGCCATTAGACCGGCTGGGTACCGACTGCGGGGCTAGATAAAGCCCCCATCTGACTGTAGTGATTTACAACTGGTTAATTGATCATTTGCATTCTAGCGAGGATGCTTCGTGCCGCTGTTCGCCGCGCCGGTCGCTTGGAGACGAAAATTCCCGCGACCTCGCTTTACCGAGCATTCGTGCGTCCCATCGCTACAACTCCTCCGCTCTTACTGACGTCCATTTGCCTTGATTAATCGCGGAATGTGTCTGGACAAAAATTAGGTTAAACCGGCAGGCGAGAATTCTGTCACGAGTTCACGCGCTTTGCGCTTTGCGCTTCGCCTACGCCGATTAATTTCAGGTACTATGTGTATTAATCTCGTAAATCGAATGCCAATTATCTCTGTGTGACAGATATTACTCACATCATAATTACTTGTCACGTCAATAGTATGCTGTTTGTAAAATTTTATATTATTAACAAATATTGCAAATGCAAATTTCTTTTCAATCAAGGGCTCAATGAAAACGCATATATGTTAAAAAAGAAAGATTTCAGATTTGTACCAAGTATGATACAATTTATACAAGAAATAATTTAACAAAAAGCAAGCACGATTTTTGATATCATTAAGCACTTATAATGCCTTTCCATTAATTTATAAAACTATAAAATATTTTTAATCGCGTATGTAATATTTTTATTTTATCTTGCACACAATATATTTATTTAACATCATTTGTTACTGGAATTTAGTTTACAAGATTAGTAGTTATGTAATATAATTAATTACATTAGCATATATTGCTTATGTTAATAGTAATCTTGTTAACACAACGCAGTTATATTAGCATTAATATTAGCATATCACTTATTTTTCCACGAGATTTATCGTATGACGTTGTCCGAGGAACATGTGGCTCATTATTATTAAATCCTCTGAGATTCTTTAGAAATACCTAGCGCACATGTATATTGTTCTGTGCTTCACATTTCGCGCTGATCGTGAAATAGGTCAAGCAACGCATGGAATATTGTAGCTTATAATATTTTCCCATATATGCGTACGTGACAAAAGAAGCTCATAAAATATAAACGTGATCATCGATTGCGACGGTAAAAATTAGCTCTCGGACGAGAAAGTGCACTTTTATAAAAACTCGTCTATTAAAAATATACTAATTTTAATTACGTTCACCAAGTTGTCCGACATTATTTTAATTAAATAATTAAAAAACGTGCATATATTTATAAAGTAAATATTCCAATTCTTTATTCAGATTTTGCTAAGAAATGTGCTCTTCTCGTAACAAATTGTATCAGTACTCAATCAGATTTTCTGCTTCATTTTTTCTTCTTTAGCTTATTTCGTATTTCTTCTTTGTGAAATCATTGCCTGTCATCTCGTATTTTAATCTAACAGTACAATTTTCTTAATCTATATCAAATATTGTTGCTTTTTATATGTAGTTTTTATGGCATTCACAGCAAAACTTTTTCTGTTAAATTTAAGACGTGTTACACGTCTCGAACGGTCCATTCAAATTTTTATGTTAATTTAACAGTAGACAAATATGTTAGAAAATAATATAAATATTACGTAAAAAATTAACACAAAATGTAAAATTTGGACACGATTTGAAAACAAAAAAAAATTGTAGAAACATATTTCTTCAGTAAAATTAACATTCACAAGTTCAAAATTACCATTCACTAATACGTATGTATTTTATTCATTACAATTTACATTTTAAAATTAGATTATTTTTACCCTTGAGATGTATTATTTATAACACTAATAATAAAAAATGTTGAATATTAAGTTCAACATAAAATATGTGAACGCAATCACATTATGTTAAATTAACACTCTTGCATGTTAAAAATCAATATAAAAATTTTAATAAGGGTCTATTTTAACATAAATAGTAAATGTTTTTTACTGTGCACAATTGAACGTTAAAATCACGCAAAGCTAGCACGCAAAAGTTATAGATCTTCAGGATTACGATGAAAGAGAGAGAGAGGAAGGCTATAGATTTCTTCCTTCGACTTAACAGGTACATAAACGAGACACTCTCTGTCTCACGTACTACCGGAAGAGATGTGTTCTACCTGATTTACGAATGCAAAAGGAGCGATAAATCGGCTCTCCTTTCGACACCGAGGACGAAGACGGTTCATCTTTTCTGCATTCGTATAACTCACACGCGCGAGTATCGGAATTCTATCGATAAATTGTAGCTTCTCGCGAAAGACCTAAATAAAATCGAGCTTTCGCGATAAAGAAGAAAATGTATCAAATCTGATATTTAATGTCATGTCAAAATTATGTCTACTTTAAATTTATAAGGGTCTTTCAAATATTATAGGTATTTTGTATAAAATAAATAAAAATTAAAAGTATTTTATATAAGGTCGCTGCACTAGTCGCTGAACAGTCGCCAATAAATGACTGTTTAGAAAAACTATTAAAATAATAAGACTTTAAAATAATAAATTGCAAAAGTAATTAATATTGTTAAAATCTAATTTTCATGTAGATTTTATTAAAAGTAATTTTTTATTTGAAAATGTAATTGTATTAAATTATTTTGTGTTTGTTCATTGACTGGTCCAATTTCTTATTTGTTTATTGACTGGTGCAGTGACCCTACTTCTTTCTATTAAAATCATTGTAAACATAAAAAAGAGATTATTACATCTTTGTTAAAAATTATTCGTCGTACATATTCATTTATATTTTTATTCAATTATCGAAAGTAATTTGTCTTTTAGCTTTCAAAATTTTCCGAAGTTCTATAATTTTATTTTCCAGATCGTTTATTTGCGCATGTCTGTGCAACTTTACAGAGACGTGCAATAATCGTGCAATCGCAACAAATTAATTGCTATCCGCAATCATTATCGTCATTGTCTCACGGTATCGGGAATCGGGGGAAAGAACACCGATGAAATATCGATGCCGGCTGCGCTGTTGAATCGACTGCGGCTGCATTGTGTCGCCGGGACTATTCACTGCTCCACAAAAGACATAGGAAATTGGTTAATTTTTCCGAGATGACTGGGAGGAAGCCATTTCGAGATGTCGATGCGGAACGTGTCCGTATACAATTTCTGAGATGCATTCCGGATACGAGACGCCGTGCCTCAATTCTCAATGAAGCGATTTCGTGAATTGAGGGCAATGCAATTTTCGACGGCGTACGTATGTGCATGTGTGTCTATGTTATTACGGTTCTCGCGAACTTTCCGGATCAGCGAATCTTTCCGAAGTCACGACGACTTTATTTGTTCCATTCCAAGGTTGTTCTCACTACACAATCTTCATAGGTATTGAAATTTCGCGATTTACCGAGAACAGTTAAAATATAATGAAAAAAGTCAAGGATATATATAAAATACGCTGCGGTGAATTTCAATTCTTTGAAGATCGATAAATTCATAATTACATTTTTAATATATTTGTTTTACACTTTATAAACGTTTTATTTAAATCGCGAGTAATTGTAACAAGATTGAATATTTGATATGAATGATATAATGATATGAATGCTAAAGTTATCCCGAAGTTAATCTTGACTTCAGTAATAAAACTCGAAGCTATAATTAACAAACTGCACGATATATTCGGATAATGGGTTTCCTCGGAAACGTCTTTCAATTAAAAGGTGCACGGCAAGCGGTCTAAAGCGGTGCTTAATTATAACGACCGCCGTCGCGGTGCACTTTCGCGAATCCGAGCGATTTAATGACCGCGTTCCTACTCTCGCATGCAATCGGAAATCAATAAGAAACGAACAAAAATGTTTTAAGAGCAATCTTCATTTACAAACTTAGTCCATAGATAACATTTCGCATCAATGAATCAAGTTTAACGCACTCAAAAAAAACGATACAATTAAAATTTACTAAAACATTAATAAACATTCTTATCTCTATTTGTAAAATTTTAAAGTTATCTTTTCATGACTCAATAAAATAAAAAAGAAAAAAAAGTGCTATATTTTAATCAAAGCTTGAAGCTTTACATATTTCTATATCAATTATTACATACATTTTTTTATAAACTGAATCATAAACTAAAGCTAAAAATTTATTATAAATTAAGTTATTCGTTAAATTAATTGTTGATGCTACAAGCATCTTTAAATACTGTAAAAAATTATATAAAAATTATATAGAAAAGAATGACAAAAGTATTTTTAAGCATCATAACTCGTTTTTATTGAAAAACAATTTCTTTTTTGTATTATTCACACATATCAATCTAAATTTCAATTCATTATTGTAGAAAAAAAAAATTGAGTCTTTATTGTTCAAATTTAATTAACGAAAGGATCCAAGTGTTTAACGCTTAATTTATTGTTAAATCTGTTAACTTAATAAGAATTACATGAGTTTATTGCAATAGTAGATATGTATCTTCCAGAGAGAGACTAAACAAAGCATCGAAAATTTATGTGCGGCCGCAATTTGTGCAGAAGTATTCGTGGCGTTAAATTAGGATGGTAAATTAGGTAAAGTAGGAGACTTCTTATCCAGGTATCCTTATTTAACACTGCAGTAGAAGATTATTTAATAAATCAGTGCCATTAAGGCACATTGCGAATGCTAAAAGTGCAAAATGCGCTCGCCTGTAGGTATGCGCTAAACCTTATTACTATAATACCCCTCCTACGTATGCATTCAGCATTGCCCCGTTTCGGTACAAATGGGATTTCATCAGGCGACGGTAATAAGAACGGAGAGCCACGTCAGAAATCGTGAAAATTATTGGCGTCAAAATGGAAAAATGCAGGACAAAATATTCCATGTACGATAAAGTTTCTTGCGACGGAAATAATCAAAAATAAAACTTTGACGTATCGCAACGTGTATTTTTTTTTTTATTTCAAAGTAACGCAATGTTAATCATCCAATGCATTATTGTATAAATAAAATTTAAGTAATTGTAAAATATTATTAATTACGTACACTAAAAGAAAAATATTTGTGATAATTAAATGTTAAGGCAATTATCATACAAAACTCCATATTTTTATGATTATTATGTTAATAGTAATAGCATACAATTTATTATGCCAATGAAAAAATAATTGCGATTATCATAGTCCAATTTATAATCAATTTTATGTCAATTGTAATTAAATTATGATAATAGCCATTTTTTGGCAGTGTAACATTATATGCTGCTATTACCAAAACATTATAGCAATAATAACTATAAAAATGGAATATCAAACCATAAATTTTTAACATTCAATTATTGCTGTTATTACTAAATACTTTTTCCTCATATTATATTTTAGAATGTAGGATAACTAACATAATTACTACAAGTGTCCCAAATATTAGAAATTCGATCTTAAACTCCTGACTCCTTAGCTGAGAACTCCATGTTAACGGTGGCGACATAGTATCGCGGAGATTATTAGAACTAAAAGGCATGAAACGTGACATGTTGATGATGAAATTTTTATCTTACATGTCATTTCGTTATCATGTGTTTCATCACAAAAATGTGACTTGTCTCGTATTTATTAAATTAGTAAAAATCAGCCGCAAGTAAAATTTTTTTGAATTTTACATAAAAGCATATTTTTCACTCTTTTCAACAGCAGTCCGTATGTTTTCCTGTCCAAATAGACTTCCCTTTACGTTCTTTTTACGATTATTTATCGACTGTTAGACGGAAAAAGGATAGTCAAGGTTCATTTTTACAAGTGTTTCAAAGCGTATTTCTTATTATTCTATTTTATCCAAATTCACTTTATTTACAAATGCCATGGCTGAAACTTCAATTTAACCGTATTTTCCTGGCTGAATAAGCCTCGCTTCACGGGCCTTTTACAACTTTTTACTGATTGTCAGAAGAAAGAAAGTTAGCCGAGACCCATTTTTACAGGTGTTTTAAAGCGATCTTGTTATTCTGTTTCGTTCAAAGTCTCTTTATTTACAAATGCCAGGGCTAAAGCTTTTACGTGTTATTTTTCGCTTATGACGTCACGACTTCAATACGTCGCCACGCGAGGAGTCAGGAGCTTTAAATGCTTTTTTGAACACATAAATTACATTATTACGCAAGTGTATTTAATTTTACTTGAATTCTTAAGGAATCTTCTTATAACATTTCATTAAAAATAAAACTGCAATTTTTTTTAAATAAAATAAAGAATGCATTTAAGGTCAGATTCCCAATATTGGGGACACTATCAGTTATTGGGAAATTTATTTATTGAAAGCACAATTTAAAAACATTTTATTACGCGGATCATTATCACAATAGAATAGAGATGCAGGCAGTTAAGTATTCTATCGCATTTAATGCCTGCGCTTGTCGAGAAAAGCACGGCAAACAAATCGTAAAACGCGCGTGTAGAAGTAACCTTGAATTACTTGCAGTCGTTACTTCAATTCTCGCGATCTTTGTGCTCGCTTTGAAAATGATTTCAAACGATTTCGAACGAGTAGCGAACGCGCGTTACAATATACGCACGACAAATGAAATAATAAATCACTGACATCCTTGGAACGTTTTTGATTGCAGGAGGCTCGTCGGGAAGCCTCGGCATGAGAAAGTGCGAGATCCACTTACGATCAAGTATGCCGTCGGAACTCGCATGAAAAATGGCAACAGCGACGAGCGACAGTGAGAAAAGGCGGAATGACGAGAGTGTTACAAAAGGAAGCCGCGCGAGAAAACAAGATCACGTTGAAGGAGGATTTCGTCTAGAAGCTACGGGATTTCGCCCAGATGGCAGTATGCACAAGGGATTTATAAACTTTCCAGGACCGTGAAAATTTACTCCGTTACCTGTCCGCGAACTTCCTCGCGGCTCGAGCCGGTTGCGCGCAAAATGAATCGACCGGGCTGAGTGGTTCCATAAATTCCGGGGTGCAGAGGAATAACGCTGCCGCGACATTGACAAATGTAAATAAGATTGAACTCACGCTGCGCTGACTTTAACGCGCAAATCTAGGCGAGTGGAAAAAAAATGGAAGCTCCGGATGTTGGATGGACGAATATATCTTTTCCTCTGTCATATATATGTACAGCGGCATTATGTCCAACAGTCTGCAGCGTTCGTGTGATGTTGATTTACGTAAATTTACAATTTCTAAATTTTGGAAAAAAACGACTTTTTCTGTTTTTTTCCGTATCATATTTTTCCGAGTTGTTTCCTTTTAAGATAATTTTATCTTTACGTCAACTTTTTAAGATTTTTTTCTCACTTAAGATCTGCAATAAGTCGGCAACAAAGTCTTCTGTCATTATCGTATTTTTTTTTTTTGTATTCTTTCCTAGTTTTCACTTTGCTCTCAAAAAAATAAACTAGTTACTATAATATATCAGTAACTGATGATATTTTATCAGTTGCTGATGCAGTATTGACAATAACCAATACTGCTAATCAATTTGTTAAAACTTTTTCTTACGGGATCTTAAAGTCCTTTTTTGACAGGACACAGTTTTTTCATGTACACTATTTTTTCAATTGCTTTTACAAATTTAAAAATCATTTTCTATAATTAATGTATAAGCACTAATAAAGCACAAACATCGATTTTATCTTGAAAACAAAAAAAAAGTTAAAGAATTTAGATCTTTTACCTATTCTTGACCTATGACATCTACAGCTGTCAACGTGTGTCAAAATTTGTTTCACACAAATTTTGCAGTATATTTGTGCAAAATAAAAATAGTTCGAAATGCGGGTTATACAAAAATATTATACAATATAAAATTTTCAAAATTAAGTTAAATACCTAATATGAAAGATTAGTGCGCTTGAAAATTTGTGCGTTTAATACATGCGTGCATTATTGATGTAGTACATATTGACATAAATCGTAAATCGTACACATGTATTATAAATCATATGTGTAAGCCATTGTTTAATCGAAAAGTTATTGTAAAAACACCAATCACAAGAGTACATTATTATCTATAAATTAAAGCTAGATAGAGAAAGGCTTGGATTTTACACTTATACGTGAAAGCCGCCTTTACATGAAATTAAACAAAAGTTGGATAGTGAGAAAGAAATTTGGATTCCATGTACTATACGTGAAAGCGCTCTTTACACGAAACTCCAGTTAGCGATAAAAATAAAAACGTTCAAATAACTCCGAAACTTCAACAAGATAGATGCTATCGCTGAATAGTATCCGTGAAAAAGAAGAGGAAATTTTATTATTTCTCCGGGAGTGTTAGTCTGTGAAATTGGCATGCTTTCACATAAACTATCTAATCGATGATTATAAATATAGTCGACCAAGGAAGAAGTTGTCAGTTCTATTTCCAGGGAGCGTATCAACATTGGTATAAATCACTTTGCGTGATTCCCGTTCTTCAACAAAGCTCAAATTTGTTGGCTCGCGCAATCGATAATGTTCAAAGGACCCCCCCAAGGACTTGATAATATAGGCACCGGATAAGGCAAACACTGTGACACAGTATTCGACCTCTCTGTCTCCGTTAGTCTCATTAGTGATGCACACGGTGCCGCGTCCGTCGCGTTTGAATATCATTTAAATATCTTCTCGACATCCCCAACAGCCTTAAACGCGCCTTCACCATTATAAAATCGATGCTGCCAATCTGTCAATTTCATCAAGGATCGCGACAATGAAGAGCCGAAATCGGAATAAGAAATTGTTGCAGCGATAATACGAAATTTAATAGATTCGTCAGATAAGGTGCCAATTTTTATCGCTTAGAAAGCGAACGATTGCATCGAAAGCAAGAATAGACTGGTGAGAGAAACGAGGGAAGCTGACAGTGAGCGGAGCAGAAGGAAAGAAGATAAAGAGAAACGTCTCCCTCCCTCTCTCTATCTCTCTTTCTCTCTCTCTTTGTCAACCTGAGGACTCCTCGGAAAAGTGGTGTCGACGACTCTTCTCTCTCTAGGAACTTTTAATTTCCGGTATTTACCGGGAGGGAGGGTGATTCGGAAAAGTAACAAGCGTGTGGGCGGGAGAGGGTACAAGAGAAACGGCCGACTTATCATTTACAATGATAGTCGTCGCATCAGGCGCACAGGGATCGCAATTGAGTTTCGTTTGGCGATACTGAAAAGCTCAGCGCCGCCGGCTGCGAGCTCTCGCTGGCTCCAGCTATTGATCGGAGGCCGACCGACCTGGGTCAGAGTGTAGCGGTGTGGACTGCATCGGTGCAAGCCGGTCTACGTGTGCAGCGCGCGAGTGTGGGTACGTGCACCCTTGCCGACGCGCTGCACACACCGGCGTGGAGCCGCGCCGCTGCACACACCGACGACGCCAGGGTCGTGACCAGGAATTTCACCTCCTCAGGCGAAATGCTGAAACAGCACTCCTTCTCCTTCCGCCCTCGCGATACTTTAGGCAATCCGATAAAATTTTGGGAATCAATGCAACTGGCACGGATTTTATAGAGCAGAATGGCCGTAAAGAAATCATTAAAAAATGCATAAATAATAAAATCATAAAAAAGCGATAAAAAAATTACCTTTCTTAAACGTTATTAATCGACGCTATTTTTTTATGAAATAAGAGAAATAATTAGAACAAAATAACACTTTGACAATACTTTATTATTATATACATACACTGTATAAAACATATACACATATAAATCGCGAGAGACTCTTCATTTTTAGTCGTTCAAGATTGAACAAAATTATTAGCGCCCTGACGTCTTGCGCTTTAACGTCCAAGTGTATCAAAGGAACTGTCATTAAAATTGGAGCATTATGTAAGCTAAAGACGCTCCCGAAATTTTGCCGCTCCTAAAATTTTCATCGGGACCATTCGAAAAGTTTTACCCTTAACGTCGACCCTGTATACGTTGCACACAAGCGAAGGTTGTATTGGTTGCATCTATCCTGCCTAACCGTGCCGCGAACCAACATAAACGAGCGCGCGTTATTTACCTTCCCACTTTACTCTCGTAGTCTTCTGTAAATATATACATCCGCTTTCTGGTGAGGTCACGATAAAATTTACGCCGGAAAAAAGGAGACGACGCGCGGAATGGTCCATCGGAATTCCGGTAATACTGAATCGGTCCGTTCTAACGCCGGAATTCGCGGCCGGGCACGCGACCGCCGCAAAGAGGGATGCGCTCCATGAGCCAGAATGCAAGTGCGCCCATACGTAAGATACATTAGTACTTGGTACTTTGGCCCCGTTTCATTTCAAAATGCAATTCATCGTTAAATTCCAGGCATATTACACGTCCGAATTACTATATGGTAATAGGCCAGATTATCAGAGGAATGGATTTCGTTAATGGTTAGATATCTTATGTAAGAATAAACGTTTGAATATTAAACAAATATTTATTATTAAAGTAAGATGTACTTTTTAAATTAATGTGACATTTGTGACATATACACATGTACATAAGTGTTCTTAAATGGATAAAGGAAAAAGGAATGTTATGGCTACTGTAGACATTGGGGCTACTCCTATTATCTCCATTATTAGGTGACGAATTCTAACAATTATAGAATTATTTGTTTAGTAACTCGCCATTTGTGGAGGTGCTAATATGTCAATACACAGTGGTTGATAATTCATAGGCATTTTTACTTTTGAGCACTTTGAAACTTTCAAGCTGCATTTTAGCACTTAATTACACACACTTCCTTATTGTTTTTAAACTTGAACATATTATCACACGAATGTACGTACACTCGATTGTTTTTTTTTTTTTTATTATTTAACTTTTAATTTGGCTGTACATATTTCGAGTTACGCAAAGTTAAACAATAACATAGGATATTTTGTTAATATAACTTTTTAAATAAAATTTTTATATCAAAATATTTTTTTGATAAATGATTGTCATTCTAAAGAGCTGTCTTCAGAAACATTAGAGATATCGTTTTATGCTTGTTGTTAAACAAGGATAAAATGATGTCTCTAATGATATCTCTAACGTTTCTGAATGCAGGAAAATTCTAAACAATGAA
This sequence comes from Solenopsis invicta, assembly GCF_016802725.1. Taxonomy (NCBI): domain Eukaryota; kingdom Metazoa; phylum Arthropoda; class Insecta; order Hymenoptera; family Formicidae; genus Solenopsis; species Solenopsis invicta. The sequence goes on from NC_052672.1 coordinate 6,498,526, forward strand.
AAACTGAAAATATATAATTTTGTATGAACAAAATATTGCGTGTTTTTTAAATTAAACCAATTTTCTAAATTTATTTTTAAGCTAACCATATTACTACTATTTTTCTCATCCACCGATTATGCAGTGCATCACATTTTCACAAATAACGCTCTAAGTAATAAATATTTCATCGCTTTGAGTCCAAAATCTGTTAAAAAAATACTTTGACGAATATAATTGTTTAAAATTCAATATAAAATATAAAATATTAACAAAGTTATTCAATAAGATGGAAATGGGTGTCATATTACCCCCTTCTCCTCTACCAAATATATTTTTAACTTCTTACTCCCTCGACATATTCTGCTCATTAAAGTATTACTTTATATTTAATTTTCTGTTTACATATAATGAAACAGTTATTGGTCTAGTTGACATCGATTTGTGCAGCATGCGAAATTGCAATTCGAAAGCGTGACATTAACACGATGTCGTGCAATCGAAAAATGTGGCATCGACAGATCTTTGAATATTTAGGTTACACGTGTGTTTTCTATTGACCCATGAATTTAATATTCGCGTCTAACGAATAAGCTATAGACGGCTTACCTCGTTGGTGTTCCATCGATGCCTCTGAGTTGGAAAGTGTTCAGCTCGCGGCAAGGTTTCCAGATTTTCGGGCAGCTTTATCGGGTCGCCATCTGCGTGATAAATTATCTCAATTAATGGCTGCTCTCGCATTAGAAAATGTAGAATCGTAGAAAACATCAATTTCAAACGCTATTCGTTCCGTATCCCGTTACAGCATTTAGAGGAAAACCAAAATTTATGTCGTCGACGTGCGTTTTGATCGATCGTGACAGTTTTACAGCGGATCGATGAGCGAATCGTTATTGTGTCATGAGCATTAACGACTGCCCATACTTACACTCGCGACGTACAGGCAGCTTTAACGTTACGTGGCACGTGTCATTAACTCTGTTTATACACAACCGATCGAAAAGCTCCATCGATCTAAGCTATGTATATTATGCACGCTCGCCATAAAATAGCACTTGTAATAGATTGCACTTTCCACGAACATGCCGTGGACTACCCTACCACCCCGTTAGAATGCAAAATAAAAATCGACGGTCTAAAGATTCTTTTACCGAGAACCTTAGCACGCTTTTGCATGATTACTTTTTTAAGTAAGATCCAGAAATATAATAAGAAGTTTAGAAAGTTGAAACGATGCCGTTATTATTCATTATTATTTCTCATACGTATATGTATACGGTATTCATGTAAATAATTAACAAAGTTATTCTAATTTCCATTTCTACCAAAGTTATTCCAATTTCCATTTCTTCGAGTGATTTATCACTTTATAAGAGTCAAAATTACTTCTATAAGATTAAATAAAACTCCTTCAAAAATAATTTTTTTTTACTTTTATCAGAGTGACAAATTACTCGAATAAATTGCACAAGATCAATTTCCACTCTTTCAGAGGAATGTTTACTCTACTAGATTTAAAGAGTAAATTAACTTCAACCTTAGTTTAACTTGCTCTTTATCTTTCCCTAGTTATTAAACTAGAAAAAGATTAAAAGTCGAATTGAGATCGAAGTTAATCTACATTAATGAAAACGGACGGTGGAAAGAACCTTTCGAGGATATTTTTAAAAAAATTTTTAATTAACCATTGTACATATATTATCCATAACATTTTGTAGAGGTTTAGTGAAGTGTAGGATAATATATATTAAAAATATTAGAGAATTTATTGCGTGTTATAAGCGTGAAAAATAATTCCCCTTTCTACAAATATCATGAGATTCAAATGCGCACTCTGCCTTTGAATTATTGGAATCCGAGTAGTATTTCTGTTACATCGAGACATCAAGCGGATGGCTATTTGCTTGACAAAATGCTTCCGTTTAGCAGCGTTTGCGTTTCTCTCGATATTATTGATATTACGCACGGGACATCTGTGCTCTCCGGGGTAATATATCGGCAATATCATGCGTCGTGCATTCTTGAAGTACTGTCCTTTATAATACAAATGCAAAATACAGGACAAATCCTCGTGTAGTGTGGCGCCATTGTAACAAAACACACGTTCTATACTTTATACAATCCATTATGTAAAATTGAATTGATACAACCAAAGTAGCCATAAAGTTACCGTGGAGATAACGAAATTTATCCGTTTGATACAACTTTTGTTACAGTTTCTCCGGAAGAAGAAACTTTCTTTCACGAATGCACACGCTCACTTATACGTGGAAAAATCATAAAAAAAAATACCGCGAGCTGACAAAAATAAGGACAGAAATAAGAGCAAGTGTGGCTTAACATGTTTCCACTGAAACGTTAAAAGTTGTGTTATATAAATCCAAATCACGATTGCAATTAGAAAATTTTTAGGGTCGCGTAATTTACGGCAATCTTGTTATGCTTTAATTAGCTGCCGGAATAAGCTTACCGCTCCAGTGCATTTTTTCCCATGAAAGTTCTTTAAAATTTCTTCATGCGATTAAAATTCAGCGCAATTAGAGAAACGTATAGCGTATATCTATACGTATATTCAATCTTTCTTCTAGATCTGACAAACTATAGTGAGTTCAAAGTAAGTTTCGTCTTTAGTGAAACATTTGCGAAGCATTTGGAGAAATACCCAGAGTCAGCCAGGAATTATCCAAGGGAATCAAATATTTATTTAATGGCGCTTCGCCTATGGTCTATGTAATATTCATTGATTCGCGAAACTCGCCGAAACTAGGCGCCATTAACTAAAGTTTCAATAATAAGTATGATGCTTAAGTGATGCTTAACGGCGATTTCTTAAATTTCGTAATGGTAAAATGATAATTTACGACGATAATCGAACTTTTTAGTGTTGTCATGTTAAAAATTGAAGTACAAAAATCTCACATATTAATTTCATGTATTATTTGTAATCTTGACTGATAAAAAAAAGAAGAAAAACACTGAAATAGTAGAAACTTAATGATTTTTAAGTTATAATCAAAAATACAAAATAATGAAAGAAGTAGAAGTAATCTGTATATCTATATATCTTTAATTTTACAACGCAAATTTTTTCAAAATTATACAATTTGCTAAAATAAAATGAGGCTCTTTAAATACATGCACGGTTGATCAATCTCATTTCCGAGAAAAAAGCGAAAAGAAGCAAGAGATTTCCTGTTCGTTAGAAACTCGCAGATTAACCCTCCGTAGACACCGCTGAATTTCACTGCTTAGTATCGTGGGTCGCTGAGGTGATGTTACGTTTTTCAAAGGATTTTGAGCTCAGAAAAATCTGAAAAAAATCCTATATACTCTTTTAATATTTAAGAGAATACAATTTTAGTTATTTCATCAAAAGCATTTCTTTCCGTTTTGCACATGTCCGAATTTGAGGCTGAAAAATTCAAGAGCGAAAAATCGTCTAGGTCTAAAAAAAGACCCACGATGTCTGCGGAGAGTTAATTTAGCTTCTTTTGCGTAAAAGAAAAACTACCAAGGATGACTTCTAAACTCTCTGCAATTTCTTACGATAAGTCGTAAAACAGCAAGACAGCTCTCATTCTTTAGAAATCTATAGGTTAATTTAGCTCTTTCTGCTGTATAAAGTGAGAAACAATCAAGAATGTTCTTTAAATCCTCTATCTAATATAATGAAAACGATCGCTCGATCAGAATGATAATAAATTCCATCCCCTACGATAAATCGAAGGTATCGGAAGGCTACACAGCACGTGCCGCATAATCCAACGCGTGATCAAATGTTCGTGTCAAATGTTGCGCGGTTCTCTACACTGGATGCGTAAACAGCAGATAAAACTCACTTGGGGCGAGGGGCGTCGGGTAGGTCGCGTGGTAGACGACATGCTGTGGATTCGAATGATTGTAGCCCGCCATCTCCGTGATGCTGGCGCGTGCTCGCGCTGCTTGGATCTTACCGATCGTCTTGGCCGATCGTCATCGTCCTTGAACGTACGCGAGACGAGAGCGTAGCTGGGCCCCGGTGGGCATCCCCGGGCGGACCCTTTTTCGCGACGGGCCCGCGTGCTTGGGGGACGATCGCGTATCTGATATGACTGCTGTCCGTCGATGATCTTGCTGCTTCGATCGGGACGAGCTGAGGGAGCGGTCCTTCTTTCGTCAGGACAGCTTGCCGGCCGCGGAGTCCAGGACGCAGGGACGGCACTCGGATTGACGTTGTCCTCGACGTTGCGAAGGTTGCACTCCCGGATGACGACGACTCCCTCTGGAACGGCAGGACATATCCCCCAAAGGAACGTGCACGCGAGCCGGATTATGTTATTTGAGACCGAATATCGTTTGACGCTGTGTCACGAACGTGTCACTCTTTCGTTTCGCTCTCTATCCCGTCTCTTCTAAATCTCTCCTTTGAATGGGAGATGTGGAACGCTCGGGATTGAAATTGTCGCAGTTACGTCGTATCGAAGGACACACGTGGAAGTGCACGCGGAAACAGGGACAGAATCGATCCTCCGCTCCCCTTCGCACTCTCCCTGAATCACCCGAGTCTTTCTCTTTCTCTCTCTCTCTCTTTCTCTCTCGCTCTCTCGCTCTCGCTTTCGCTCTCCCTTTCACGCTTTTTTGTTAAATTCTTTTTCTAGTATAAAAAATTGGAGCTCCACTGTCTCTATACGCTCGGAGCCGTCCTTTTTCGTGAACGTTCCTTCCTCTCGTCCCTCGTTGATTACTACTCGCGATCTCGATCCTTTTTTTTCGTTCTCGTGAACGTTCCTCGACGTGGACGCGTTTCCAGTCGCAAACCACACACTATTCTTTTCCCTCTGAGTTCTCCCTTCTTCTCTCTTTCGAAACCCCAGGTCTCTCTCTTTTCTATTTCTCTCTTTCTCTCTCTCTCTCTCTCCCCCTTTTTTTCTCTTTCTCTACCGTTTTGTTGTGCGCTCTGGAGCTCTTTTTAGTCTTCTTATATCCTAAGTTACAACACTGAACCCGTCCCTATCGGAGGGACAAAATAATGTAAGGGTCACACAGTACAGAGAGAACTTAAAATGCGATTATCCCGTCCCGTAGCAGCCGACGCGTGCTCTCTTTTACAATCTCGCCTTTTGCGATCCCTCCTCTCCTTCTCTCTCACGTTTATACTCTCGTCTCGTCTTCTTCACTTCCACCGCGCCGCGCACCAGTCCGGCTGAGGAGTAACTTCAGAAAATAGATTTTTCTATTATTTGACTCTTTTGTAATTTGTTTCTTCTTTACTGTGTATTGCTTGTATGTACGCGCTTGTATCACACGTCTACTTTGGAAAAAAAAAACCGGAGTTACCTCGTCGTACGTTCCGCTCTATCCTTCTCCTATTCACCCCTACTTTCTCTTTCACTCTCCTCCTCTCTATCTCTTTCTCCGTCCAGCCGCGCGCGCTTTCTTCACTTCGTATCTTCCTGCTTTTCTTCCCTTCCTTCCTATCCCTTCTTTCTTTTTACAGGCGGTTGTCTTACGGGTGTAAGATTTTAAAGAGAGTCCTTAGGAGAAATGTGTTGTTGCTGTTGTTGTTGTTGTTGTTTCGTGTTTACAGTTGTTAGTAGTGTTATTTACAAATATGTAATGTTTTTGTTTTTGTTAATAAAATAGTTCAAATTAGTCTTTTGGCCCCGCGTGTCTGCTCCCGAGCGGCGGGAGCCGCAGAGTGAGGCAGTCCTCGACTCTCGACCTCCGTCCCTCCGCTCGCTCCTCTCTTCCCTCTTCTTCATCCCTCTCCGTGCGAGATCCCCTCCATACACACTGTCCCGGAGTCCTCCAGCCCCTACCAGCCCCACTGGCACCCACCACCACCCCCCCGCCCCCGAGTGAGGGAGATCGTTCTCTCTCACTCTCTTTCTCTGTCTCTCTCAGTCAGGTCCGACTATCCGGCCCCAGCCACAGCCCTTACCCCTGCCCCCAGCCCCTGTCTCTGTCCACGGTGTCTGTCGAGTCTCTCACCCTCTCCAACCTCTCGGTCGCCACCTACCCTCCTTCGCCTCCTTGCACTGCCGTTATCCCCTCATCTTCTATCTCCCTCTTTCTCTCGCTAACTCTTCGCTAACTCTCTCGCTAACTCCTCGCGTACCTACATCTACTTACCACTTTTACGCTTAGTAGTGGTATAGGTGCACTACCGTGCCAATTCCTATGCGAAACTACCAATGGTGCTGTTCGTTACCTACCTACCTACCTACCTAGCTACCTACCCAGCTGGCTGGCTACCTACTCCCATAAAACTCGTTGGGGGTTGTAAATTAAGGATTACCAAGGATGCAAATTAATGTCGAGACGTAACACATACGGTGTGGAAATTGCGTTCGGGGATCACTCGTTTGTCGTTGCAGAAACCGAATTGTCGTTCGCTTTGCGTCGTCCGTCGTCGCGCGTCGTCCACGCGAGATAATTGTCCAGCCCTCCGTGGATTCATTCGGTCCACGCTATTTCAAATAATTCTCACAGTCGACAAATCGACGCTCGTACGTCTCGCGCCACTCTGTCGTCGAAACCGATAAATTTGCGGAGGTTTTGCGAGAGAGAGATGTACGAGAGTTGCGCGAAGTAATCGCGAATTTGCATGCGGGGCGTAACCTTGAACGCGATACGCCTAGATTTAGTAGAGGAAATGTGGCAAAGTAACGACTTACACGGCTCAAAGTGGAACGTGTTAAAAGATGAAAATTATTCATGCGATAAACAGGATCAATAAACATCAGTCGTGAAATCGATGAGTCTATTTATAATTAAAATCTTGAATTTATTAATGCAAAAATCGCATGTTTTCACATACCTTATAAACCTCGATTAACGTCGGGCTATTAATAATATTAATTTATAGAAGTTTAAAGTTGTGTAGCGCGCAAAACATGAGGATCAAATTACGTAGGCGAACGTTGAAACGTGTAATGTCAGATGTGGCCAAGTTACTTTACAGGGTAAACTTTACACAGTCCTATAGATAAGGTTCATGACAAGCCATATGAAGAGCATCGTTAGCATGCAAGCCCGCGAAAATCGTAAACTTACTTGATGTAGTAGTCTCTTGCGGTTGCGCGAATAATTCGCCAGTGAAGATAAATTTTATCCTCGCCGCTGTCCTGACGACATTAGAGAAAATTGCGATTCTTTGAGATCGAGGAAAAAAAATGGCGATGCACGCGCGTTTCCGTATCCGAGAGAAAGTCCACGAGATTATTCATTATTCGGATAGCGACCGTAAATGCATACGGGAGTGCACAGAAACGACCGATTCGGCGTTTTATCGCGAGGATAACTTAAACCTACCAAACAATTGAAGAACAACTGTAGGACAAGTCGTAGAATAGACAATGTTACTATATCTCTGGCTTATAAATGAAAAAGACGTCTCGTATAATACGTACACAATTTCTCGCGATTAATATTAAATAGATTTTTCTTCAAATAGATATTAAATAGATTTTTCTTCAACGAGATCTTAACTTGGAGCTCGATTACAAAAAAACTTGACGTTGACACTTGAAAAAGAGTTTTACGGTAGCTGCAAATGATAATATGCGGATCGTTTCTTTTCATTGCTCATCGAAAAAATGTCAACAACTAAACTTTGAAAAGGATTCGGATCGCTCGTTTAGAAGTCTGAGAGAATGGAGGAAGTAGACCCGCGCAATTACGAAGATTCGTTAGAGGACATTGGAAACGTCATCGTAAGCAGCAGGAGCCACAACGGGCAATCGAAATTGGCTCTGGCACTTCCGCACACGTCTCCTCAACCCTTCGCTTTACGGGGGTGGGCGGGACGGTGACTAAACGATATTCCTCTCACAATCCACGAAACGCAGGCCAAGTCCTCCCCGACTTCGCACCTATACACATGAATCCCTGCACTCGCTCGTGCCACCGGGGGTCGTACGTTTCCAGCACGACTGGTACCTAACCGCGTGTACATATACATACATATATATATATGTACATATATGTATATATGTATATTGATGTGTATATATAGTGTATGTATAGCACACATCGGATTCTCGCAGAAGGTTCGTGTCGAATTTTAATGGAAGTGCTGCCACCTTCTAGTGACCTCTGGAGCCAGCCGTGCTGGAGGCATTCCTGCGAAGAGGCTCGCTGAAGAAAAAAGAAACATCCCAGGGGTGGCGGAGAGGTGGAAATCACTCAGGCGTCGAGTCCCTATCGCCAATCTGATTAATGGATAGATTCATGAGCCTGGGTATTTATATGGATTTAAGCGCGCCTGTATGGCGGACACGTAACGTTAGAGTCTCGCTAAATTGGCGAGTGCGACTCGAGAATACGCGTGCGAGTGTACGCGAATATCTCGGTGCAACGTGCAAATAATGCATTTAATAACAATTTTCTTCAATTTTTTCTATGGTATAACCGAAAAATGTTAAAAGCATTAATGACATAATGTGTTTATTTTTAAAAATACAAAACATTTAATTACTAAAGCAGTCATTGACCGCTTTTAATTTTTTAATTTAATATTATATTTGCAGAATTTTTGGAAAAATTTATTATACAAATAACTAGTTACAAGTTTTCTCTATCAAATAGTAACCGTTACAAGTTTTCGATTCTGAAAAACAACATGTGACAATTATAATAAAGTAACGAATCACTTTTCAATTACTTTTCTGTTAATTATTTGCAATATTTATTGTTAATTTAAATCAAATAATTTTATATTTCTAACATTATTAAATTATTTTATTTATTATACTAAACATTTGGCTATATGGTGCATATTTTGTATAATATATAATGAATCGTAGTTATTTTGGAAATATAAAATCAAATATACAAATATTTAACACATTAATAAATAAGAAAATATAAACCGATATGTTAGAACACAACCAATTAAACAAGTCAATTCGATTATAGCTGAATTTTTGTGTTAATATTTCTTGTATGATTTTACATACAATTTCAAGTTCATCAAACTGCACACTAAAAAATTTAAATTAAATAATGTAATATTATATTTATGTTCAATTTATAATTGTGTTTCAAGATCGAAAATTTCGAGTTTAGTGTGATAAACTTAAAAATATACATAAAATCACACAAAAAATTAGCTATGTTCGAATAAACCTTTGTTTTGATATATTAATTGAATTAATAATTTATAATAAATAAGTATTTGTATTTAGCGTATATTATTAAAATAATAGAATTAATAATTTTTTGTTCTATTAAAAAGTTCGCCAAATTCAAACTTTGTAATAAAATCACCATAAATCAATGATCTAAAATTTGTTTTAAAGAGTAAAAGCTAAACTTTAATGTTTACATGATATCTTATTTCGAAGATGATTTATTACTTCATTTTATTGAACGCAGACCATATAATGACTAATAAGTTTAAAATAAATTAAAGTAATTATAAAAAAGTAAATTATTAAATTTGTTAATAGTTACTAAAAAAAGTAACTAATTGTAAGTTATAATTATAGATTCAAAAATAAATAAAAAATTAAGCTATGTTTACTGAGAAAAAGTAGTTCTAATTGTAATCTCGTTACGACTCAATCTTATATTTCTTATATGAAAGATATTCATGTGAAACAAGAAGTTATTATGACATTAAAATGACGTCAAAATGGCTACAAAATGATTATTAAACGTCATTTTTTATTAATCATGATACGTTTTAATGTCATTTGACGTTATCGTGATATGTTGTTTTGCTTAAATAGAATTCTAAAATTCTTTAATTTTTCAGTAATTACATATATCTTTTATACGTATAAAATATTTGGTTTTTAATCACGTTCTTTATTATTAGAATAATTGATTCACTTAATTCCTTCAGTGAATAAAAAGATCGATATTTTTAGAATTGAGATATTTAATTAATCTAAAATTTTTAAAATTACATTTTTATTTTCTGCAAAGAAAAAAAAAAATAAATAATTTAAACATCACGTTGGGACGATTGTATATAAAAAGTAATACACATTTTTTACTTGCTTAAGTTTTACCGATTTCATTTCCATGTAAAAAAAAAAAAAAACTGGAAAATATTTCTGCACAAAGTTATTTCACCTTGATCCCTCGACAGAAGAGAATTTGAAGTTTGAATTTCGATTACAGATTCGCTTCTGGTTCAGATAGCTTCCGATCGCGCGCGGCTTCTGTCGAGTTAAGCTCGTAATTTATCCGCGGCCTGGTAATCGAGCGAATCTCGTGTCGCCGAAATGAAACAAGCTCGCGCTCTCCCGGCTTTCCGACCCTCGGCGTAAGCTCGAGGCCATCCCCGATTTATTTGCTTCCGCGTGTATCATATCGGGGTCGCCGATACTCCATTCGAATCAAATCTGCACTGTGCACTTTCGACACGACCGACGCAGCTCCGTCGCGCGTTTGCGAAATTTCGCTTTATTAACTCTCGCGTCACGCAAACTTCCTAAATTTTCGACAGTTAAGCAAGTTAACAAAATCACGTTCCTCGCGGTATCATATTTATCGATGTTCTTTTTCTGAATTCATTGAAACTGTAATACACAATACCTATAACAGCGTAAAAACATGTTTATCTCGTGCAAACGCAAGCGCTCTCGCAGCGACAGCCACGTCCATGTCGCGCACTGTTAAACTTCGCTTGTACACGCTGTTGACGGTTCGGCTGTTGACATAGTAAACACGCATTAAGCTACATGCATCAATCGCGATTACATACGTTTCTACTGTCTCTACCGTTCGCGGATCGCGTAAGCGGAAATAGAACGTACGCGCGAGATGATTTCTAACTGTATCCGACATATGGTCAGAAATGATTACGATTGGGCTTCCTTGGATCCGCCAACTAATTTTTGGGTCCGTGCCGAGTTCACTCGCGCCTTGCCGCGGCTTCGTGATATCTAACTCGACCGTCGAAACGGACCGTTACATATAGCCCATTTTGTTTCACTCTGATTTATGGCAGCCGCGATACAAAAACGCCGCGGGTTTCACAAACGGCAACGGGACTGACGCTTCTACGGCAAAAACAACGGCACGCCGAAGTAAAGCGACGATATACATGACAGGGCAATAATTCTCTATCATCTGTCATGATTTAGGCGGCGGGGGAAAAAAATTTGTATAAAAGTTGCATCAAGGGACGGTGAATTGCTGTATATACATATGAGAAACACCTCTCTTCTTTGCATACATAAATGCATTGAATTTCAAACTAATGATCCTTTCATGTTATAAAAATATATTAACACGTCGGAATAGCCAAAACGGCCAAGTTACTATTTATTAACTATATAATACATAGTATGCTATTAAACAAATGGCTGCGTTCAGCACAGAAGAAACAGCTTTGCAACTGTTGTAAGATTTTTTAATACAATTGTTTCTTGCCCTTCTTGCCTGAATACATGAACCAATTATATTAAAGATTCTTATAAGTTGTAAAATCTTTCTGCTTAACGCAGCCAATATTTAATAAAGATGTTTTTGCTTTTTTTCTGCATTGTAACGTGTAGATTAGATCTTTCTCTACATAACAATATTTTTTGTATTTTTTTTAATTATTATGCAATTATTATACATTTTTGTCACAAATATATTGTAATAACCATGCCGATTACCCATCAGTAAACTGGCACAAAACGTATTAAACTACAGAAATCAACTGTTTTATTTTATATATGCAGATTAAATGCAGAATAAAAATATATTTTTTAAAGCTTTTTGCAAATTCAAGCGTACACACAATTGTTTTAAAAGACACGATTAAAAGTTTAATCTCCGCGACATTAGAGAATTTCCACATGCAACCATTTATTATTTAAACTAACGATAATACTTCTGTAGTAAACAGAATTATTGGTACACGTGTGACGGTATGAGCAACATGACAAACATTTAAGTAATGTAATTTATCATTCTATATAGTTAAAACATACCGTTACCGCCGAAATCTCTCGTTCTCACGGGGCGATACTTCACTTCGAAAACGTGACGTGCAACGTTATTGAACATATTGAACATTGATCCAAGTGTCGCGAATGCGAATAAATCTGTCAACAATCTATTGTTGATATCGTAAACTTTTATTGCACGTAAAAATGAATTGTTTAATCTGCATATATGAAATGATCGAGTTCTGTGGATTACCATATTTAATAATACATTTATTATTTACGTATAAATGCTATAAAAAAAATATGTAAAAGAGTTAACTTTTATATCAGATTCATACCGTTTTGCATCATAACACTGAATAATTGGTACAAATTATCGCACTGCTTGAATACCAGTTAGAGCGCAAACAAATTAGTAGTGCGATTAGATTAATTGCGTACGCTAAGATATAATCATGACAATTAGTCCCGTCATTTGTATTAGCAAACAGGCTCCTAGACCCAATAATCTAGAATCTTCCCTTAAATGCGCTCTATAAGCCACCCCCCCCCTCTCTCTCTCTCTCTCTCTCTCTCTCTCTCTCTGAGACGGCGTTTTCTTCGTGGCCTCACATACCGTACCTCTAAATAGCACCAAAGTAACCGAAATAGTTTCGGGAGCATACATATTCATACACGCGTCGATCTTTTTGTTGCAAGACTATACGAACGTGCACGGTGCAACGAGAATGCCACGACCGAGATTCCTCGCGTTGAACTTTGTAGCACCCGTAAAAGATTTGCACGAATGACGTGCGAACAAACGAAATAAATATTTTCCACACATTGGTATTTTTATTCTGTAGAAATCGATTCCTCGTTAAATTGCTAATAAATCAATCGTTAAATCGTTAATAAATCAATCGTTTATCACCAACGACAACAGTGTTGAGAGGATATTCAAATGTGGCACAGGAATAAGTTCCAAATGAATATTAGAATGTCACGAATACGATAACAATTCGTTCGTCGGGATGATATCGCGTCGTGAGTCATACCTACGAAGAAAGGGTTATAGTGATTTCGTCACGTACGGTCTTAAAGGTTTCCTTGATACGCCGAAAACGTACACGCAATACTTTATCGGTGGTCTGATTAATCGTTACCGTGCAAAAGAATAGAATTACGCATAACAATTAGTTGCATGCTCGTTTCTGTCGCTAATGTATTCGTGTCCTTTATTATTTTTCGACATGCCTCCTTTCGCATTTAATTCGGTTTCAAAATAACTCCCGCAGCAGAAATTCTTCGACGTACGCATTACGAGATATACGGTATGGGTTTATAACGGCTAACGCATGGTGAATTGGGAGAAAAGAGTAACGCGTGAGAACGAATAACTGGGTCTCTTCGATCGCATGTCGCTAAATTCAGGAACTTCAACTTAAGCGCGGACAACGCGCTCCACGCTCTAACATCGTCCAATTATTAATAACGTTAGTCGATTCAGAGCAGATAATAAAGATGCGACATTTACGTTATTATCATATGGTACTGATCAAGATTTTAAAAATTTCTTCATCCCCAGGTGAAAATCTAATTGATTACTACAATATAATTGATTACTATAATATAATCTCACTAGACAACGTAATTGTTTGTTCCTCATTAATCAACGTGGGATCACTCGCGTTTTACGCTTCTATTAAAGAATACCCGAAATGAGATGGTTTTCAACCGTAATTTTACTTACAAAAAGTGAAATGGCAATAACAATTGGTGAAACTATGTTAGTTTGGTACGTACTGTACCGATGTATGCGACGCGAGAAATTTTGCTCGGACGCGAGTGACCCCAGGGTTAATTTATTTTTTATCATCTCTTAACATATCTTCTATTATTATAAAAAAGTATAGATTGATATTCTAAAAAAAATGAGTTAATTCAACAAACACTAGTAATTTTATAATTTTATTATTTTATGTTACATTATATAACTACACCCCTAAAAAAGTATTTTAATTATAAAGTAAAATTCCCTGTAATCCCATATTCTAAATGAAAACTTTCAGAAAGGCTATTCCTCTTCCAGTAAAATGGACTATTTACGATAAATGTAACCGATATTATTCTAAAAGTTTGCTCTCTCTTGTATTAAAAGGATTATATTTACTTCAAGCGGAATGCCCTTTCTCATGCGATATGAGTAACACAAAAAACAGTGTGTATCGCTGCGTTCTACCGTGTATTACATATTACATTTACTCTAAGCACTTTTATATACGTATTAAGTACTACATCAATATCAAATCGCTTAATATCTCTATTTATATCAAGATATTTGGTATTGATATAGTACTTACAATTACCACAGTGCTCGGTGTAAACTATATGTACATATTATACAGATATATGATTGCCGCAAAGGAAGATAGACGCAGTAACCTTTTTTGTGAATGAACAGTTTAAAAGAGAGAAAATTGCTATTCAGATGATGTTATTCCTTGTAATTGATATTAAGAACAGCAAAATTTGTATTGCAGATGCAAGACAAAATTATTTTAACTACAAAAATATTGTACTTAGATTATTTTCCTCTTAGTTTCAAAGAATTCCTCTTGAAGCTATATATAAGAATAAAATCTAAGATATAAATAATTCAGCTAATCAAAGATTTTTTTTGTATATATGTATCATAATTTATTTTGTTAATTTCTCGAGCTATTTTATTTTGATGTATTTATCGTCCAATAATTATCCCAATCGTTCTTATAGCCATGAAAGATTATCAATAATTACTAATTTTGTTACAATTTAAAAATCTAATAAATTATCAATAACTATTATGTATTTATTAATCGTCAGATTATCCTTATAGAGCATTTTGTTAATCTTTATAACATTTATTTTTAATAAAGAAAGATATTTTCAAACATAAGAATAAGATAGAAATTTTTTTTAGATTTTTTTTTAGAATTTTACATTTTTTTTTTACTTTCGTTAATTCTTAATATTTATCTTCCCTTAGTATCTTTGAAACAGTAGTTTGATATATGGTTCATATGTTAACTATGAGCAATTACAGATGGCAAGGGTATTTTTGCGCGCTTTTGCGCGAGGGGTTGGCGAAAAGGATCGCTGAAGAATTGCACAAGAAGAGGAAGAGGAAGGGCCAGAATTACGAGGGGACAAAAGGGTGGAGAGGAAAAGGGAGGTCGCGCGCGCTAACACGAGGCAGGCGCGGGACGATCAATTACGTAACCCAATAAAAGTGGGTCACGTGTCAAAGTGTGGAGCCATCCCCGAGGTGTCCAACTTTTTGGTAAAAGCTCGTAAATTACCAGTCAGCTAGCTAGCAAGCTAGCTAGCTAGCTAGCTAACTAGCTCTGCTACCACCGCGCGCGGCTTTAAATAGAATGTGTCGGCAGCTTGGGGGCTCGTGTCCAACTACCCTTTCGCAATCTACCCGTTCATCGTTTCCTCTTTCAATCCCTGTCATCCCTCTTTAATCTCCCTTCTTCCCTTGATTTTCCACCTCTCCGCATGTCACGTAGGCAGTTCCTCATCCTGACTTTTTTTCGCGAGGAGGAACCGAAGCCGGACACGTAAGTCACTGGTCGTTAGTCGTTGGCGAAAACTCGCTATCAATGTGGTAGCGGGTGATAGTAAGAGACGGAGAAAGAAAGGGGCAGAGAGAAAGGGTCGGTTTACGAGAGAAGATTCTAGAAGGGGATGAAAAGGAGTGAGAAAGACACGACGGCAAAGGGAGAGCGAGAGAGAGAGAAAGCGTCACGGCAGGAGAAGTAAGACAATCAATAAGATTGCTGGGTCCGAAGGAACTCAAGCCCGGATTCGCCGAATGAGTTCAGTACACTTTCTGTCAAATCCTATGAGAAGACTCGCATTTCACTGACTAAATTATCAGATCTTATCCTTGAGTGCGAGACGTCGGATTAAAGTCTTTCGTAAGAAATGGAAAGATCAAAAGTAGGCAATGATGAAGGGCGCCGAGATTAAACGGGACGTAAGCTTTTTCGTAAGGAAGGGCTCACTCTTCTCTTGAGGAAGTCGATACCGGGTCTAGTCACCGGATAGGCAATCGGATAGGTCAGGATAGAAACGGGATAGGTTAGAGAATGCCCGTAGATGTCAGGTCGCGTGGATAAGTGGGGTTGCTGAAGCGTGAGGGTGGCGATGAAAAGAGAATGCACGAACAGGGGTTGTAGTAGTGGAGGCCGCACAATCGCCGCTCTGGCGGATATTGCCGGAACTACGAATTACCCCGTGTCGCCGGGGGTACTTTCCTGCTGGGTGCACTTCTTCGGAAGCTCGAACGTAGCGTTACGATGCTGGTGTCTCCCGGAACAACGACGCGAGAGATTCCGGGGATGAAATTTTGCGTCGATAAGGAAGAACCACTCTCGCTCGGGGTGGCCATAAGGAAAGTACAAAGTACTTCGAAGACCACGTTACGCTGTGCGACGTTACTACATTAGATTGGAATCCTAAGGATTTTTTACTTTATTCATTATTTCCAGAGATAAAAATAATAATTATTAATTCCGTAATACTGCTAAGTAAAAGTACAGTTTTTATTATTAAAATTGTGTTGGCTTAAAATAACATTTAATATAATTTTATATATTCAACTAATATTGATTCAGTTCCAACATTTTGAAACTTAAAAATAAAAAAAAAATGTATAAAAAAGTTCTTGAAGTATAAAAAAAGTTTTTAATTATATGGATAAATTTTTACCCACAGTAAATGTAAGAAAATATAAGTAATATTCTTGGACTAAAAATAATTCTTTGAAAATATCAAAAAGATATTTCATTTTATGTAATTACAAGAATCATAATTTCAGAATAGGGTAACTATCCCCGTTACCGTTACAGTTACTTCTTTTAGTAATGGCGCTACTTTCTTTTTCTTATAACTGTAATGGTAACGTAGTTACATTTTTTAGTATAATAACGATAACGAATTTACCAATTATTTTTATCATTACTTTTTATATTTTAGATTATTTATGATATAATTTTCGTATATTCTGTTTTCATCTTTCAACTAATATTCTTTGGCTGATATGCATAGTCGATTACTACATTTAAGATCATTTGTAGTACTGTTTTAAGATGTGATCAACCAATAAAAGCCGTATTAGCATCTTAAGACACTAAAGACGGTCTTGAAATAAAATTCGATTATAGTTATAGTCCGTTGTAATATTTAAGATCGTTTTAAGATTAGTCTTAAGATGTCAAAAACCAATTACAGAACCGTATAAGATAAAAACAAATTTTATGGAGTTCATATTTGATGAATTCTATATAAATCTTACTCAGAAAATTGTATAATTGTATAATTCTTGTAGTTTTATTTATTTTAAGGATACTTATTGGTTTTAAATTATTATATTAAAATTTTTAAACATAAAATTAAGGGTACAAAAAAATATAAATTGAACCATACTTATAATTGTAACTGAAATCAAGATTTTCATTTGAATTTTAAATATTTCAAATTTATCTTTAAATTTTTTATAGTCTTACAAACTTAAAAAATTTTATTATTTTTATTAATATTATACAAAAAAATAGTACAAAAGTAAACTTTTTATTTAATCTAATTTCATATTGGGATTAAAAAAATAACAAAAAATATAATAAATCGTTACTTTTTATATGTATAATGGTAACTATTTACTTTTAAAAAGTAACTTTCCGTTCCCTGCATAAGCAAGAAATAAGAAATAAAATAGTAATTATAAGAATTATTGTTTGATACTTTTTAATCGATTCGTAATGTTAGAGACAGTCAATTTTTCAGTAAAAATACGAATTCAGAATAAAATGGATAAGATTATTTTTAATCTTTTAGTACTAAATTGCTAAATTATTTTTATGTCAAATAATATAAATTTTGCATTTTTAGGAAATAAGATTAGTCCTCAATTTAAACAGTTTTAATAAAAAGTTTTGCCGTTTCTGTACAATGCATAACTGTGCAATTTTGACAGTAACAACATGATTATTATTCATAAACAAAAGATATGTGCTCAAAATAAAAAATAATTTTGTTAGAGATTCTAATATTTTATCGATTTTCAAGAATTTTGATCATCATTTAGATGAACGAGCCAGAAAAAGGCGTTAAGGTAAACTACGAAGGGTTAAGGTCTGCACACGATCGGAAAACCATAGATCCTAAGAGAAACTTTCTCAGCCTATGTGGCACTAACAATAAATAACAAGGTCGGCAATAAATAAGGAGCGCGATAGAGAAGGTCTCGTGCGTCACAAAAGCCGGGGTCACGATACAGAAAACGCCCAGCCAAGCACATTCATCAAACTTTTACGAGAATATTAGGAACATCAAAAAATAATTCGCATATTGACTTTTGGAGGGAGAAGGAGACAAATACCTGTAAATAGTTCCAATTATGTCTGCGATTAAAATTATTTATGTATCTATTTTCAAATGTCTTTCTGAGCTCAATAAATAAATTTCATAAAACTTTTAATCGGTTAGGAGGAAAATAGTACCATCATTTCAAGAGCATATTTTTAATCCGATACGACGATCGAATTTTTATCGAATAAATATTTTTGTAACGTCAAACGTGATTTGTATTGGACATTGGAATAAAACGTTCGTCTACATTTTCAATTAAAATTTCGATCAAACTTTGTATTAACTACGTTAAACGTAAAGTTGCAATAAGCGTACGATTTTCCTTTTTTTTTCTACATAACCATGGCTAACCGATGGCGAGTTATCATTGAGTTTCTCTAGGTCGTTAGAACTTGGCGCTCGTAAAAAAAAAAGAATTGTCATCACGAAATTTGCGTGTTTTTAGTGCTAGCCTTGTACTTTCCGCACATCAAACGGTAATACTTTCCACGTGACTCCTCTTCCTTTTTCTCTCTTTCTCTCTTTTCGCAGAGCACACAACCCGTTCCTTCTATTTATATTCGGAATCGGATTCACGCACGAGTGCCCATTATGGAAAAACGTAGCTCGCAGAATAGAGGACCCAGCTCTGCCTGCAGCCGTCCAGCGACTATGCATATGCCAGAAGAGTCGGAGTGCATGTGCATCTTCGCGCTGTGCATACAGCCAGTTCTGGAAATGAGCCGAAACCTCTTTCCGCGACAGAATAGACGAACATAGGAGGGTACACAAAGTCAGGCAAGGTCTTCGAAATGCAAATGCGGGAAACATGACGAAATCGTACGCGGGAAAACTTGTTTTCCAGGAAAAGTGATGCGGCAAACCTTAATGGAAATCCCACGTCGGAAACTTTGTGATTGTATACATTACTTCCTGTATACTTTATGGAGAAGCAGCAGAAGTTTCGTCAATATGTAACAAGTATCCCAAAAGATATAAAGGTTAAATGATAAAATTATTATTTAAATTGTATAACAAAGTAAAACGCTGCGTGAAAGCGTTCCGATGTGAAAATATAAAAAAATAACATGAGCGAACTTTCCACTTTAACGTCCGATAAAAATCACGTTTGGTGTTACAAAAATATTCATTTGATAAAAATTATGTATAGTGTTCCTTTTGAAATCATAACGGAAAGAGGATTTGCAGTTGAAAAATATGAAAATTTTTATTATTTTATATAAAACTTCAGGACACACTGTACATTCGCCATTGCCCTTCCTTCCAAGTACTTTTTGTAATGCAGATCGATAATTTCCACTTCAGAAAAGATCGCGCGATTCTCGAAAAACGATGATAAGTAGAACGATTTAGGGATGAGAAGCTTCGTCTCTCCTTCATAAAACGGGTCTTCAGCGCATATCGATCATTTCTGTTTTCGTAGTCCCTCTAGATGGGAAAGGAGTAATCCCGCTCGGCGAATTGTGGATATTTGCTTCCAGTATTCGGTTTTCAACTACATTTTGTTTTTATTCCCGAGCTATCGGTGCACGATGGCGTGTATCGTGCAAAAAATATCGCATCGACATTGCGTATTATCGGGGATCAACGTGTAACAGTTGTACGCGGACCACTATTTTCCGCTGTACAATGACTAACTAAATTCATTTGCAACTGCATGAAACAATTTAGCGAGGTATAAAAAGTGTAGTGATTCAATTATATGGTAAAATAGTATCACGGCATTGTGTTACAACATTAATTGCACATACAGTTTCGCGCGTATACATACGCATTTAAAATGTAAATCTATTTTCTATATTTTGAACATCTAAAAATTAAAAATCAATAGATTTAATACCGACGATCAAAGGTATGTAAAAATTATACAAAAAGGTATACAAAAGTTATATAAAAAGTGTATAAAAGTTTTTAAGAATCAATATCTCATTCGCGGATATTTATCTACGTACAAATTGTTGAACAACTGAGAAAATTAAAATTTGAACACATTAAGATACATTTAATTTAATGACGTAGAGATTTAATAAACAGAGTTAGAGATCTAATTTAATAAAAAAACCTAGAACTGTCAGAGATTCAGGGGAGATTTTCCTTAAATTTGATTTTTGTTAACTTTTTACTGTCACAAAGATTTCTTTTGGAAGAATAAAAATATTATGGATTTTTATACTTTCCTCTCTTAAAGATTCTCCTAAACTTTTTATCCACCCAAAAAGTTCCCCATGATAATAACAAAACTTACATGAGAGAGAAAATCCCCTAATCTTGCAGCTCTGGAAAAAACTCATTAAAGAAAGAATCTTAAGAACCAAAATCGAAATACTTGTTATTTCCTCGTTTAGCATAAAAGCAGGCAACATAGAATAGGTTACTAATATAGATTAAAGCTTCCCAAGGAGAACAGAAAAGTCAAAATAATGTCAATTTAATGTTATGTTGGTAAAATTTATGTCATTCTTTTTTATCATTATTTGGTCATAATTTGGTCAATGTGACGACAAATTAACACATTTTGTCATCTTGTTCTTTTTGGATTATTATAACTTATTTAAAAAAAACGTACTACATTCACAGGTAACAATTATTGTTTTAATTGTTACACAAAACATTTTCTAACAAACAGCAAATATTGTGCGACAATAGCTTTTTTCAATTCAAATATTTATTTGTATTGTTTTTGAAAATATTGTCACAGTATATTGTCATAATTGTGTTTCCAGAAGTGTGAAATATATTTTTTAATTAATATTCTATCATTTCAATAATGTTGCATGAGTAATGTTATACTATTTAATTGTTATTATTAACTTTTTATTGATTTTGTCTGTCATTAAAATATACAAATGATATGAAATACCTTAAGGGTAGAGAATAAATATAAAATATATTATAACCTTTGTATGTTATAATCTTTTTTATGACAAATATAATTTTACCTAAATTTTCCAGATTTTAAATTTATTTTTCATATGCAATGATGTTTATTTTACGTAAAGTGTTATTTTAAATTATTCAAGTGCAAAAATATAATTGTTTTGTTTTTATCATGAATAAGAATATTTATTTTAAAAAATAACGTTTAGTATACATAATAATTAAGATTTTTAATTTTATATTTTTTTATGTGTTATTATACAATAAAAGTATAAACCATTTAACGCTTAACTATGTTTCAATTATTTAACACAAATAAACAAGTTTACATTTCATTTATTGTATTAATGTTTCCTGAAATTTATCCTCCATTTTGTATTATATTTCAACTTTCAGACTCTCTCATTTTCATACTATTTACTTTTTCATCAATATTAAAGTTAATTTAAATTTTGGAAACTTTCATTAATTAAACGTTATTATAGTTTATATTTTAAAGAAAGTACTTTATCCACAGATGATAATCGCTGAAAGTTATTGCAGTTATTGCACAAAATACATATGTTAAGAGCATTATAAAGTAAGCTAATGTCTTTTGCATAAATTAAAGACTTTTGCATAAATTAAAAGTTTTAATATACATTTATAACGGAGTAACGTTACTTTAGAAACGGTTAGTCCATATTACTCGCTTTTACTCACCTAAAATTTGTATTTTATCATTTTATTCTGAAATTTTTCCACGAGTTCAATTTAATACGAATTTTCTTTATAACTAGTCTGTTATCTCGTTCAATTATCCGCGCGTTAATAGCCCTAAGGAGTAGTTACTGCTTCTTAACCGATTCACACAGGAAAGTACGAACTATAAAAGTTGTAGGACCGATAGTTTATCGTTCCGTTATACAGTCACTCGCTGCTAATCGCGTGGTTTACGGGCTCCAAAGTCATTCCGTGTGTAACTCGAGCACAGTTTGTGTGCAGTTTCCGTTTCCATCGTGATGAGTGGAAACTTCGGTCAGGCTTCTCTCCGTTTCAGTGCCACTGTTTTCGCGCGATGGCGTAACCGTACGCTTTAAAACGCTGGGGTTTGTTTTAAACTTCATTGCGATTTTCTTCGAGTCTTAACGCGCGGGACTAATTCTTCGTCCGTTTCTCCGTTTAGCTCTCTTCGTGCGAGAGCGCCATAATTTTCGAGAACTACTTAAAGCTACCTCAGACAGGCGAGCCCGAAAACTTTTCCTAACGACACAACAATCACGAGAACTCCCACCGCGACATTGATGCTGATACGTAATAAAGATTTGTGCTTCCATTAGGCGATTAAAATTAGGGGGAATTTTGAAGTTTCTTTTGCATAGATAACTTTAAATTGTATTACAAAAATAACTCATTTAACAGTTTAATATTTTCTCCCATTTTTAGGGTATAAGCCGACGTCAATTGTTCTCGTACCGATATGTTAATTTAGGCTCAACATTCGTCATATCAAGAATATGAGGATAATATCGTACGTCTGAACCAGATGTACGGGTAAATAATTTACGAGGCGATCGCGCGGGTTGTCAAAGGTACAGGTGAGTAATGGGGAAAGTACTCACGGGAGATGGGATCCGCGCCATCGAGCTTCCTGTCGGAGGCGACGTTCTCGTGAGCGGCTTCCTTGCTCGTCCTTGGACGACATCCAGCGGCAGGGTTCGTTTCGTTGCTGTTGGCAACTCCGTCCTGATTTTTGTGCTCGTTTCGTAGGTGGTCGTTTCTCTCATTCGGCTTACAAGCACCGCCGCCAATTCCGGCCTTCGACGACGGCTTACAGCTGATACTGCCCGGATTCCCATTAATGTTCGCGTTGACGTTGATGTTGCTATTGCCGTTGGTCGATGCGTGATTGTCGGCCTAAACGGTGAACAAAGCGATCGTAAATTGCGAGCATAAATCTCTCAACACTATTTATAGAGTATTTTAGTAATTTTATTGCTCGCAAATTGAAAATCAAAGGGAATATTTCATGCAAAAGTAACAGTGTTTTATCCGATAAATTCATTTGGAGCAATTGAATGTAATTAATATCAAAAAGATTGTTAATCGCAATAAATTATTATAACCAGTCAAACCGCACGTAGAGACTAAAAATACTTTTATTTATTAAAGATTCATGATAATTATAAGCTTTCAGTCAAGCTTGGTCAATAAGAAGTCTTTAGATAAAAGTTGATAAGAATGTATAGGATTGCAATTGTGGTCATCAAAAATAGAATTCCCTCTTTTTGATAATTCTCTAATTACAATAAAGAGAAATTACATCAAAAATAGTTGAAAATAACGCATTAGGAAACGTCAAACGTTACAAAACAATAGATGATTAACAGAAAAAATAAGTAACAACATAAAAATTGCACGAAATCGCGACACTGGAATCGTGGCAAAACGTCCTTCGCGATGAAGAGTGATCTATCCTCTTTAACCCTTTACATCGAAACGAGGCGAGGCTCGTGGTACCACCTGCCACCCATTCCCAGCTATAATTGAAGTTGTCTCGTTTCGTATTGTAAAGCTATATAGGCGGTAGAATTTTTTTTCTCGCGCGCAGCACCGGCTGGAAAGGCAAGTCTTTTATTCTGTAAGTACTTGGTTGCGAGACTAACTCGGATCTTCCCCGAAGACATCTGTCCTACCGCCAACAGAGGAAGAGAGACAACCTGTCTCACAGTCACTTTCTTCCCCCGCATTCAGCGATCATTTGACCTTTTACCGCCGACACATTTTTAGCAGGAACTTTCCTAATACGACTTTCACGTTTAACGTGGTAGTTAAATTGAGGATAACATCGGCAGACAATTTACCAGATAACGGCTCACGAATGAGAATTAATTAACTGATTTGCAGTCCCGTATTGGATAATCACGTTGCCGTCTCGAATTTCATATAAAGTCCTAAATAATATTCTGTTTTTTTTTCTTTTTTTCAGAAACGCGAGTTGATTGCTGATAATCCGTAGAATAAAAATTTCTAGGCACAGTTTCAGATACACAACCGCGAGCTCTCAACGATCAAATTAATCTTCGTAACTCTATGCCATAATTTGTTTTCCTGCAAAAGCATTAACTCGCGAAAGTAAAACGAATGCTAACGGATTCAATTTCCGAGCTAGTTAAGCGCGTAACCAAAATCCATATTATAACAGACTCGTAAAGTAAACATGAGCAAGGGTCTCTGAACAAGCTAAACCGCCCATACAACGGTTCTACGACTCGCGGTTCGCCGGTTGAGCACGTGTAAAGGTCGTAGTGTATTGTGTCCTCACCGAGCTGGTCATGCAGGTGGATGAGGTAGACGAGCGCACCACGACTATCCTATTTTGATTGTGATCGTTGGAGGCGATCGTGGAGACAGCGGCGTGATTGACCAAGGCGTGGGTGTCGCTGCTGCCCGTAGGGTTAGAGTTGACATTGCCGGTAGTGGCGACGCCGCCACCACCCAGAGAGGTCTGTCTGATCACCAGGACGCTGCCAGCTGGCTCCAGCACGACTACCTGCCTCATCCTCGTCGCGCGGTTCCCTGCCACAGTCTGTCCTCGTCGAATGCGAGAGAGCGCGCTCTCTTCCCGTCTGCTCGTCGACGACGGCGACGGCGATGACGTTAAGCGTGTCGTTCTCCAGCACGACACGTTCTCCGGCTCTTAAAGCTCCCACTCGTCCGCTGCCGCCTGCTCCTCCTGCGCGCACAAACACATCCAGGCCGATATTAAAGCTGTCGTTTTAGGGGATGATCCTACCCGTCCGCGCCCACACCAGCCACGCCGCCACCCCGACGCGGATCTACACGCCTGCTTTCGTTCGTAACCGCACGAGCCCGACCGTACCGGCGTGGCTTCTTCCGGAAAGCGAATCGATGGGATTATTTCTACCGACACCGTCGACGAGCGGCCCAACGACTCTCTGTCTCTCTCTCTCTCTTTCAATAAGGCACCTCCTCGCGGCACACCGCCTCGCTACTGTCAAAGTAGCGGGCGTGTGCGCGGTTTAAACTAAGGTTGGGTCCAGAAGCTGCTGGCTTTTAAATAATGGCCCGTTGCACATTCAATGCTCTAATGTGCTCCGCTTTTTCACCGAGCGTTCATACTTAAAGCAGAAGGACGATCGATCTTGTCTAAGAAATTTAATTGAAAGTCTCATCACCGCTGGATGACTTTGCTGTGAAAGAAAGATTAATTCGTGTTAAACGGTCATGTAAGAAAGGAGAACGATCCTTTAAACGAAACGAAACGATTAGTAATTTGTATAAATTTTAACCTCTATATTTAAAATAATATCGTCACGTACCGTTGCATTAATATATTTAATAATAAATTGATATTTCTTTCAAAAACATAAAAAGATGTAGACAACAAAGATTTAAAATATTTTTAGTTACATAGTTACATTTATTATATAAAACTGACGGAACACATTGACTTTACTTTTATTACGATCTAAAGATCTAGTCATCCTGGTTTAAAGTCCAGTGCGATTTTCTCATTTTCTCGGCTTGCCCGAGCAAAGGAATTTGTTTTCGAGATCTCCAAGCAGTCCAAGCTCCTAGCAACAGGAGATCTCGAAGGAATCGCGGCTTAAAATTGGATGGGTTTTGTTCAGAACCATTTGTGACCGTGTCGTAATACTCTGTGATGCGGCGTGAAATAAAGAGAGAAAGAAAGAGAAATTTGTGGAAATCCGGAGAGATAAAATGTTATATATATATATATTTTTTTTTTATTTTTTTTTATTTTTTTATAAGTTTATCTTTATAAAAGAAAGTTTCCCGAATTTAGGAAAAAAACATGTTATCAATTTATAATATAATATAAATTTATAATTTAATTTATATACATATATTTGTAATAAATAAAAATTATTTTAATCATAATTTTATACATATACGTATATATATATTTTTTTTTTCTTAATATTCAACTTATAATAAATCTTGAAATAATATTGTAAAGAATTAATGCATTAGAAATGTTCAAATGCATTTTGTGCATTTTGCTTGCTGATTCTGTTTTGTTTGTACAAAATAAGAAACAAATATCATGAAGCACTTGAATCGACTCCAAATTCTCTCTATTATTGTATCACTAATCTCACAAAAAAGATAGAAATACTTTTACTATATTTACAATACGTGTAAATTATAACTTGCATCTTATTCGATTAATCTTTATGGAACGATTCCATTAGTCTAAGTCTAAGGTATAAGATTAAACAAAAATTATTGAAGAATCATCTGGCAAATTCCCAACAGATTCGTTTGAGCACGAGGGTTTTCACGTAAAATTGCAATATTGTTCATCTTCGTGGATTCCGCGGGATTACTTAGGTTGGCATGCATAGTCATAAATGCATTTTTAGCCGTCATGGATCTGCTCGACAAATAGAAGTATGTCATTGCCAATTTTCGCATACAATAATTTTAGCAATTTGGAAAAAAAGTTCCGACTGCATTCGTCAGAATCAACAAGACAAAAAATAGATTTTTACACTTTTAATATGCAATTAAACATTTATATTGTACAAATTATGAATTATTTTATAATATAAATAATTTTTATCAAGAAATTAACAATAATGAACGTTCCTGCATAAGGAACTTGATAATGTTCTTAACTTTCTAGAAAATTAAGGAAAAAATGAGATTCTTTCCGTACTTTTTCTGGAAATGAGGAAAAAACGAATGCAATAATGATGTACTGGTGTTCTTAATTTTCTGAAAAATAAAATTGAGAATAAAATCCGGTTTCTTTCATTTTTTCCTGAAAAATACGGGAAAAAACGACTATGCAATGACGTTAATGTTTTTAATTTTCCGGAAAATAAAATGGAGGAAAAAACTCACTTTTTTTACGTTTTTTTTTTTAAATAAAGAAAGATACAACTCTAAAAATTACAGCAAATTAATGAATTATTTAGGGAAAGATAATAATGTTTCTTTAATTCATTGAATCTTTCATAGATCATGTTGCCTTATAAAACATTTTTTTTAATATTTGTAAAAGTAAAGTATACAATTTGCAATTTGACTACTAAAACTGCTTTATAACCTACAATCTTGATGATAAAGAGAATTATGTTGTTATGAAAAATCACTTATTGCTTAAGTATACAAAATAAGTAATTTTAATAGTTTCCTAAATTTCATAAAATAATGCATATACATTATGTATGTATATATATATATATATATATATATATATATATATATATATATATATATGTATATATATATATTCCATTTTATATTTAAATTATTTATTTTGTCAATAATTATCTAGAAAAATTTATTAAAATTCAGCAATGTCAATCTCAATCTATAATTTATAAATTTAACAACAAATAAAAAATGAGCAAATGTTGACCAGTAACGGATATTGTACTTTGAAAAAGATAAAATAAAAGTAAAGTGAAGGTAAATGTCAAGGTAATATTTTAAAGAAATATTATAATAAAATTTGATTTTTTTAACCCTTAAACATAGTATGGGTCTGGGAGACCCCGTATAAAATTTTAACCGCTTGCTGTGTAAAGACAAAATGAGAAACAAGGTCCAAACTATAAAGGGAAAGAAGTTACAGACCTCTATTATCGATCGCTACGTTGACCAGCTTTATTGTTCAACTAGAGTTCAAGCAACACAAAATAGAGCTTTTATCATTATATTTTTCTTGTAACATAATTATAATTTAAAAAAAAATGACAATGCTATAATTTATTTCTTAAAGTATCATTCTTTAGCTTTAAAACCCTGTATTATAAAGTCCTTAAAAGTTTTCTGTTAAAAAAACATGATTTAATTAAAAAATGAATTTTTGTACATATCTTTATTTCCATTTAATGGTTTTTCCTTAATAACTTTATAATAAATCATGTTTTGTCAATACCGTTTGTAGATTCACATTTCTGAGTTTGTAAATTTTCAAAAAAAAAATTTTTGAAAAATATTGATTGGGACCAAAATTATGGTTTTTGGTCCCAAAGTTACAAGGAGTATCCCAGATTTCTGTACTATCTTTACGACTGGCATCAGATACGCAATGTTTAATAAAGATAAAGATTGAATTTGTAATACGAAATGGTTCTGTTATTTTTGTGTTATTTCTGTTTGTTTAAGTTAATTTACGTATATTTTATATAAAATTTTATACAAAATAAACACACACAGACACGTATGCAAATACGTGCGGGCACACATTCGCATTGTATAAAAGTATGCAAAAGAGAATTAAGAGATATTTTAAAACTTTTATAAATGTGTAGGTTATATATATATATACATATATATTTTTTTATAAATATATACGTTAAAAATATAAATATATAAAAACATCTTAATTCTTTTTTTGATCACTTTTGACGCATATTAGTCAAAGATACATTATATATGTAGTATATTTAACAAAAAGTCAGTTTTTTTACTGTGTTGAAAAATTATATTATATTACAATTTAAGTCTATAAAAATTTATGAAAATTATATCAATTGGAAGAATATTTTAGAATTGTTTATTGTTCAAAATTAATCAAAGGTACATCATCTTCTCTTTATGGGATCTTAAAGTCATCCAGTTTAGCAGAACACGATATTTTAGCCTCACATTATTTTTCTAATTGCCGCTGTATATTTTTTTACACTTTTATATACATCTACTTGTACATATTCACTAAATACCTACAAATTTTTATATAGCTAAATTAATATTATTATGTTTCGTAAATATATACACATTTTTTAAATCTTTCTCTCCTCTCTCTCTCTCTCGGCTGATATTATTTTTTAGAAACTACTGAAACTATCAATTTCAATTTTTGCATATATGTGTATGTAAAATACATATGTGTTTATCGCATAAACTAGGATTACTGCAATATTAATAAATTTAACTATTTTATTCATACGTATACAATTGTATCGATTTTGTTAAAATCTTATTTTTTAAAACAACACCATAATTTTCATAATTTACAATTTTTTTCATTTATCCTAGTTTGCGGTAAGCAGACATGCCATGTATGTTACATATACGTAAAAATTAAAGTCGATTATGATTTCAGTAGTTTTTGAGAAATTGTGTCAACTGATTTGAAAAATGTGTTAGTTTTTAAATTTACTCAGGTATAATTTAAATATCTATGAAAACTAGTAAACATTTAGCTATACGAAAATTTGTAGATATTTACTAAATGTGTCTAAATAGATGTGTAAAAACGTAGAAGAACAATGTGCAGTTCCGTATATTTCGTTCTTACTCTTCGAAAATATTCGTATGGAATATATTATAGAGGAATCAAGGTTCGAGTCTTGGCTGAGGTATTTCCCCCCCCCAATAAATTCTTTACAGTTTTATAAGATGCTTAGCGTCAAAATGATTAAATTGCTCGTCAATTTAATTTGTGATCTTACGTATTCCGGTTAAGAACGGTGTTTCAAGACCGATGAATATGCGGCGCGCACTTTACGTGAACTGAAGATTGTAAAAATTCACACAAAAATTTTCGTTGAGTCACCAAGATCCACTGTAGACCGACATTGACCTCCACCCTTTAAAAAAAAAAAAGATAAATTGAACTTCATTTCTTTTATTTCAAACTGTTTCAGAAATAGTAACCCATGCGACACCGCGATACTGATATAATCCATCAAGCGTCTCAGGAATGACGCGCAGCTCGTCACGTATGATCCGTGATAAATGCACGCCGTGTATTTTAGTAAGAATTAATGTCATTCGCTTGGCGTGCCTTCAATAGACATTAAATATACAGGGTGAATGTTAAAGGCGAGTAAATATCGCGGTCATTCATGTATGGAGCCGTATCGAGCGCGCGCGTAGCGGATATCTGCGCCGGTACAACGGCACGTGCAGTAATAATAGAACCGTCGCGTCGCCGGTGCATTCACACGCGGAGGATGTCCGCCCGTTACTATATCCTACAGTACGTTGAGCACACAACTCACCGTCTAGACTTACGTATCTGTTCCGATTGTCGTAAGATTAGATCCCGAGTTTTAATAGGCCGATCTGTGGTCGCGCTCGCGAACGAAACGAGTTGACGCACCGATCTCGGATCGCGCAGTCATTTGCATGACGAACAAGCGAATATGCTAGAGACACAGCGTTCGAAGTCTTCTTCTCGAAGAAAATGTCGCGCGTTATTAAGATACGCTTCAGAAAAATTTCTCGAAAATTCGAGCCACTTAGCGTTAGACGCTCTTAAAAAGGATGTAGCTCCCGTGCTTTTTAGTTAAAAAGAAAAATTGCATTTGCATAATATTCTTGATCTTATTTTCTTTTTGTGGATCTTTAAAGTGGTTGTATAATAAAACGATCATAACGAAAAAAGCGATGATGAGGCATATTCTCGAACAATTACTGAGTGATATTTACATGGTTTTTCTTCTTGAGCTTATCAAACGAGAAATCACGTGTTGTAGGTAGCGCTGAGATGCTATTACGTAAATTGGATGTAGCGCTAAGAAATCAAGAAGTTTTCTTTTACCCGAACCATTTTCTCGTATGAGCAAAATTAAATGCACGTTGTTGCATTTAATTATGCAACAATGGATGCATCTGTTAATACAAAAGAATGCTTCTGTTAATATACGCTGTGGATTACACTTGTCACTCGTAATCCTTAGCCGTGCCGTGCATGTCACGCGTAATCCCGGGGATTTATGACTCGCAGAGCATGCTTTTCAAGTTAAATTAACATTAAAGATGATTAAAGCATCGCGTTAAAAAAAAATGACGGCGTATAAAAACTATATGTATATAGAAAAAGAAGGATTCACGTTAAGAAAGGACGTCGCGTATGTTGCATGAAAAGCAGATTTGCTTTCTCTCTCTTTCTCTCTCTCTCTCTCTCTCTCTCTCTCTCTCTCTCTCTCTCTCTCTCTCTCTCTCTCTGACTTGATTAAATTCATCTATACTACAAAAGCTTTGTAGAAATAATTTTCTCTCTTCGCTAATGCCTCTTTACGTGGAATAAAATCTAACATGTCGAAAATGACATGAATGAGTAAGAACGCCGATGAATAAAATCTAACGATGTCAATAGTGACGTGTAAAAAGAGAATGGTAAATGCGACACATTTCTACTATCGCTCTTTCAGGATGAGCGTAGAATTCTTTAGACAGCCACGTTAGTACCGTCGGTTTCGTGCTGATATCATTACCATAAAATCGCGTGTAGGTGACTACGCGTTTAAATCGATCGATCTTCAAGCACCCATATGTTGCACACGTCTTGCGAAACCGCCGCTCTACAGGGGTCGTCATAGTTCGACGTTTACGAAGCACGATATTAAAGAACGCGTGCGAGTAGCGAGCTAAAAAAAAAACTAAAAAGACGACTGGAAAACTTTCAATCGAATTTCGAGCATCGCTCCACAGCAAATTTTCTCCCATTAATCACCTAAAGAATTTCATTCGCTTATGATAAATCCTTTCAATCTATTAAGAAATTTCACGTCATAAACTTTTTACGTAGGGAGTAATGAAAAATAGAGAAAATTGAGAGAATATTACGATGAAATAATTTTCTAATGATAAACTACATACTTGTATTCTTTTTTAATTTTGATGAATATTCATTAAATATTTAATTTTGAATAAGAACTAGATATACAGACTCGTTTTTTTATTATTTTATAATAATTATTAAAATTACGTATTAAAAAAATTCCATCTTATTTTATTCAGCTTAAAACTTTAACTTTACTATCAGTCAATTAAGAGAAAAGTATTTTGCTGCAAAATAGCTGAGATAGGCTGCCTTCAAATAGTTAAATATTATAGATAGTGGATGTATATAGATAGTGCAATCATTAACCGAGAACATCGCTTTTGATACATTTACAGTGTATTCGAGAGTGAATGTCAGTTTCCAAGCAGCTAGTTAGGAGACATTCTGAAGTGAAGTTCCTATGCGGATTCCTAGCTATGCTGGTTGCTACTATCATTTTCGAACGTGCCATTAGAATCTCACAATCAGACGACAAGAAACTCGTGGCGCATCATTCTTGATAACAGCAGATTACGATAAATTCATCGAGATAACAAGTCCAGTTATTCACCGAGATAACAAGTCCAGAGGCGGGATACATTGATCAATATTGTATCGATAATATCATTGAACTTTTTTCTTGTTTTATGTGAACAAATACATAATCGATTATATAATATATTCAAGAAATAATACTTTCTTTCCACGAGAATTAGAGACTTGTCACGTAAGAGCTAATTGTTAAATAAATTTCTCATTTCCAGCCATCCTTCGCATCGATCCGAGAGTCTTCGCGCTCAGTAAGAAGACTCGAGAAAAGAGTTTTTGCTTCAATAAGTCAAGGCAGTAAGACCAAGGGATTAACCTTGTGTTCTGAAAATATTATCCTTCACGAGGGTCTTTCAGCTCTTAAGGGATGTATCTACAACGTGGCTGCTGATGAAAGAGATTACGTCGCGTCCGCGTTAACATCCATGATGTTTGCATTATGAAGGGTGAGAACGTGGATTTCTTAATTAATTATTACTAAATTTCAGCGCAGAAAATTAGCAGAGAGGAAAAAGGGAATAAAAGCATAAACTAAACTCATATTGCCCTCGAAACGCGAGAATTATTTGCGAATGAGATATTTAAGGATGTACGTGTCACATTAACATTATCAAAAACATAAAAGTTTCATAGATTGCTCTATTCGTACACAGTAAAAAGCATTTTATATTTACGTTCAAACCGTTAACATTTTATCTTCAGTAACATTTTTATTGAATTTTTAATATACCCGTAGAGTGTTACTTTAACATAATGTAATTGTGTTGCTTGAATATTTTGTGTTTAACTGATATTCAATATTTCTTATAAAAGACCTGTCACAATTGTCCGGAACTGTTCAGAATAAAAAATATTTTTTGTATGTGTCCAATTTAAAATTTAAGTAACGAAACAATCACTAAAAAATGTAGAGAATGGGAGTATTTTAAAAAAATATTAAATTTAAAATGAAATTTAATTATACTTCTGCAGGATTGTTTCACACGTTAAATTTCAAATTAAGCGTGTATAAAGAAATACGTATTTCTTAAATTTTTGCGTTTAAGAACATATTTTAAAGAAAATCAAATCAGTTCTGAATAGCTGACACAAATTACTTAGAGTTAAATAACACAGTTTATGAATAAATGCGCAAATAACACAATGACAATGATGAAATTTTTTTAAATGTTAATTCTAAACTAAAATGCGCGTGTCAACATATCATAAATGTTAATTATACTAAAAAAATATACTTTCACGGTTCCAAATTGTTTTAAAGTGTTACATATTTTATATTAAATGTCACTTTCTAACATATTCATCATATGTTAAATTAACATAAAAATTTGAGTGACTATTTGGGTCGTGTAACATAAATTTAACACAAGTTTTCCAATTGTTCACAAAAAACAAATAAATTTTCCAAAATTTTAGTAACTACGTAAAAGTTAAACACAATTCTCTCACTGATTTAAAAGTTATTTAATTTTATATTTTTGATTCTTGTGGAAAATTACGTTACAGTTATTTGGTTTTATATTTATTTGGAAATTTGATAAAGAAATAACATTGTAAACTAAATCAAATTTTTAATACTAGTAATAAAATTCTACTAAATATATATATATACGTAATAAAAAGATGCACTTCTGCACAAATATTGAGTTGCATTATCCATTTACATATGTAAGAGTTATATATTTACCTAAAACTTAAAACATGATCATTTTTATGTTATAAACTAAATTATTATTTGTTTTATTCTTATCAGCTAGTTTCAGAGCCAAAATATGGGTATTCACAAGTAAATTTTTTTGTTATTAATTAGAGGAAAAAAAGAATAAACCTATGAAACTTGTAGTTTTTTTAATTCATTAATTTTTAGCTGATAATAAATAGAGAAAACATTCTTAAAAAATCGAATAACCTTCAAGCGTTAAATATGGCAGCGAGAAAATGCATATCCTGTACGCCTGTACATATATAGACCCTATACAACATGTATTAAAAAATAAATACATGTAGAAATTTCTGAAAAAGATTTATTTTACAGAGCACTATAACCACGGTTTGTAGTAGCATAGACTTAATTTATTTTTTAGATTGATTTGCACTTGAGACAACAAAAACGCGACAATTTACATAATTATTTCCCGCATAGACCTTATACCTACCTCAAAAACTAAATTTATTACGTCGGCGATAAGATATTGATCTTTGCACCTGAAGCTCTTTTAAAACATGAGCATGACTTCGACGTTTTCTGGCAGGAATTATCTTTCAAAGAAATACTTGCACTCTGAAAGATAAAACCCAAGCAAATTGCGAAAAATTCGCACAAATATTGCCATTGTATCATGGACACCGACGCAATAACAAACCGTGCATAACACTGTTTTCGATTTGCACGGTTTTAAGCGGAGAGCGAGCGCGGTCAATCAAATTCAATCCTCATGAACTAATCTTTAAATAGAAGCTTGCTTAATACGCTTGCAAAAGCTGAGCGTACTTTTAGTTTTCCAGGAGCTTTAAAAGCTTTAACGCTTTCAATTCTGAATAATCCATTTCTATATTCAGAAATGCGTTTCTAACGTTAGAAACGCAGTTAACACTACGCGAAAAAAACGACTTTGCAAAAATACAGCTTTGTGTGAAAATAATTATATTGTGAACCAATAAAATAATTATATTGCACGTTTATAAATTGGTGCAAGAATGTCAAAACCTTCTGCAACAATATTATCATCCTTAAATATACCACATATTTTTTTGATGCTTCAACATAACATTATTTTTTTTATCTGTGTCTAGCAAGATTTTTAGATAATGCAGTAAAATTGTTTTTTTTTCGCCTGAAAAGTGTGAAAACACGATGTCGTAATAAGTTCCCGATTAATGAAGCCTGATTGTTCTCCCGGATCGATCGAGCGAAGTCGCAAAAATCTAGTAAGCTGCAAAGTAGAGATGAAAAGAATAGGTATTTTTGACTTTAAAGTAAAAAAAAACCCGAGTATAATAAAAAATCAGTTTTTTACAGAAATAACCTTTTTTTTATCGAAATACTAAAATAAAGATATGCAATTTATTTTTTTCTTTTTTGATATTCTTTGTTAAAACGTTTGACATTACGTTATTTCAATGTTATTTAGCTTTTTATATTTATAATTTCAAGTCGAGGCGGAAACGTGCTTACATTATCGTGGTACTTAATGAGTTAATAACGCTTGTTCGTTAATAAATAAATAATAAATGAAAAGATTTTTATGTGCCCTTCATGTTTTCGTGTTAACTCATGAGTTCTTAGTGATTAAATAAACACAAGAGAGAAACGTATGAGCAAATAACATGAGCTTTGAATTTTACAGTTTTCACTTCCGGCATTGATCTAACAATAAGTATATCCATTGCCAGCGTTACTTAGTCATTGTACTATATTTTTTATTGTTTACCGCTATTTTTACATAAAAACCTTTTGGGTAATACAAACATGAATTCTACAAACAACAATACACTAAGAGAAAAAAATTCTTAAATTTTACTTAATATTTATTCGAATAGTACTAATGAAATATTTACTTACGATGTACAAATATTTACTATATAAAAAAGAATGATACTTAAGTTAAATTAGTGATTCTTGTACTGTAAATATATATTTGTACTTAGTAAATATTCCATTAGTACTATTAGAATAAATATTTATTAAAACTTAGTAGTTTTTCCCTCAGTGTGTGACATCAAATGTTGAGAGAAAATACATATCCGATTAAGAAATATTCAGGACCGCAGTAAACAAACTATTTCTTACTGTGAGTTTTACTCAAAAAGTTTCTAATTCTTTTCAATCATTTTTATTTTCGCTGCAAAGTAACTTTCGCTTTGGGCGATCCAACAACGGCGTTCCCGCCAAAAGTCTACGCCGCCAACGCGGAGGAACGTGCCCGTCGCGTTCGGATTCCGCACGGATATTCCGCCCCGAATCCACCCACGACACGGCCCGTACGGTCGCCGCACGTGTCCACGCGAACAAAGCGCGAGATTCCTCCCTCGCGCGGGGGGTGTCGGAGGCCGCGGGTTTACGGTATGCGCTAAAAATAGCAGCGACCATAAAGCCGCCACGCGGACGGGCGAAGCCGCCGCGGACGCGACGGCGACGGCGACGGCGACGTCGCGACGTCGCGACGACACGCTCGTCGCTTCCCCGTGCATCGTAGGTGCGCACTTGATTCTCCGTACATGGTTCACTCCCCACAGCTCTCTATTTACTATTTAAGGGATGGAGGCGCTCTAGATTACTTGATAACGCGCAGAAAAGAAAGGGGGCGACGGGATACTCACGGGGTTCGTGCTCCGAACTGAAGGCCCGTCGCCGACGAAGGTAATCATTTCGGCACGTCGCGCTTCCCGGTGCGCGGCGTCGCGTCAGGGCGTCTCTCTCTCTCTCTCTCTCTCTCTCTCTTTCTCTCTCTCTCTCTCTCTTCTTTTAGTAGCTCGTTCACCAGCGACGGCGACGGCGACTTCCTCCGACGCGCGACGGTACCGCGACGCTCATGATCGACGACGACGACGACGACCACGACGACGCCTGGTCCACGATGACGGCGACGAAGACGACGACGGTGGCGGTGGCGACGGCGGCGGCAGTGGCGGTCTTGGCTGATACGCGCTTCCTCGTGCACGTCGGACACCGTCCGTCCGCTCGGCGTGCGTTGGTGCGTGCGTTACGCGTCACTCTCACGCAGGGAATCGCGCGATCACGCGTGC
The DNA here is from genome assembly GCF_016802725.1 of Solenopsis invicta. Classification (NCBI taxonomy): domain Eukaryota; kingdom Metazoa; phylum Arthropoda; class Insecta; order Hymenoptera; family Formicidae; genus Solenopsis; species Solenopsis invicta. The sequence goes on from NC_052672.1 coordinate 6,535,480, forward strand.
CCGCGGCGGCCGCGGTCGATCCTCGGAATCCATGACAGGTATACGTGCGACACGTATACGTTGTACGTGCACAGAGCGGAGCGGAGCGAGGCGAGCGTGGACCGCATGCGCCGCTCCGAGGCAAGAGTCATCGCGCTCTTGTGTGTGCCGCCGCGCCGTCACGTCGCGGACGCGCCAGGGCGGACGTAGACGAGAAAACTCGCGGGTGGAAATTCAAAGCGTGCTCGCGGCGCGCGTGTGAATCTTCCGGCGGAACCGGACGCGGTGACGTTACCGCGTAAGCGGTACTGAGATATCGAAACAAATTTCGCTTCGACGACGACGACGATTACGCGTAATCGTCAGGAGTCCACGTGAACTACTGTCGCATTACAACGAATTCTTAGGCACGGAGCTGTCTAGGAATCGTACGTGTCGCTCAATTATTGTTACAAGTACCTCTTGATCGTGCTTCTTAATTAAGATTTTTAAATTTTAATATATTTAATACACTTAAACGCAGTGACGCAGTTTGAAATAAACGACTAGCGAGAAATCGTGCGCGTATCGATATATCATTCGATAATGACCAATAGCGCGCAAATTTTCGAATGCTAAAGGTGGCGAGGATCTCTTCAATTGGTTTCTTTCGCATTTTTTTTTGTTTTTTTTTTAAGACAAAACGATTCCATATTTCGTTGATCACCTTGGAATATTTTTGTGAATCTGAATCACCACATAAGAATAAGCATTAAATCTTCTGGCATTTTTATTCTGAATGGTAAATTGTCTTTGCTCAGAGTCTACAAGAAAGACCGGCAACTTTTCAGTTTTGAATTTTTACAGAATTTTTACAAACTAAAAGACTTATCAAAAAAACAAATCTTATATCGATTACTAAACATATACAGAATTATTTAATAATATTTTATTTTAATAAAAATTAATAACTTAGATATAAATAAATTAATGTTTTACTAATTCATCTTTTATGAGTGAAATACGCCTTGTTCAATTTAATTATAAATTGTTGAATTAAGAAATAATATATTTAAAGAATTATTATTAATACACTTAATGAAATTTCCATAGTTCCATGTACTATTCCTCTTCAATACATCGAATAATTTGTAAAAACAAAAGGTTTTAATTATAATATAAAGTTGATTATAAAGAAAACAGAAAGGTTAGTTATTCGAATCAAAATCTTTTAAATATAAATTACTTAAACATAAATTTAATTGTCTACATAAATGTTTTGATAGTGCTTCATAGTTTCTCAATGACATAAATTCGGCGAATTTATGCTGTTCAAAAATATTCAAACTTATACAAAAGTGATTTTATTCTAATGAGAATAGTTTAATTGGAAATGTTGCACAGAATGATCCATTTCACTTGGTTATCGAATTTCAATTTGTGCACAACTTAAAATAATCTCGCAGAAAATTGTCAAAAAATGATAAAACAATCAATTTTTTAGTGACGGTCATTAACGGTCGGAAGTCTTTAAAAAATTTTAACAAAATTTATAAGTATATTATAATGAACATTCTTTCGTTCTTTCCGTAAACTTGAAATTAAACGGCATTCTGTTAATAAGTTTTATTAGTTTCTATCAATAAATTTCTACACAAAAGTCAATACTATGACGAAAAATTATGGCACCAATTTTTTCGAAAAGCATTAGAAAGTCTACTTTAAAATGTCTTTTGTTAAATTTTATCTCATGACATTTCATTTCATATTTAAAAAAAAAAATTACTAAAGAATTTTCAATTTTATGTAATTTAAAGTAGCATAGAGATAAAATTTAAATGGATATATAGTTCTTTCTTTTTTAAAACATGGTATTAAAAATTTAGATTTTTTTCATCGAGATATTTAACTTTTTATTTTCGATATCAATTGCAAACCATACCAAACTTATAAAGTAATGTACGTTTAAGTTACTTACTCTTATAACCTATTAACTTGATCTTCAATTACAAATTAATTTCATTGATTTCATACGCATTGTCTGAGTTAACTTTGTTGCGCAAACAATATTGAGAATGATAATTATAAAAGCGGGATAATTAAATTTAACGCTAGATAATTTGTTTTATATATTTCACATATATTTCATTATGCATTCGAGCGTTCCTTTAGAGAGACAAAATCAATCACGCTCGTACAATCGATCAATATGTTCTTTCTACTCTTATTCTTATGCACGGATAACAGATTATAGTATTCTACATTTCATTGAGCGCTTCGCAAGCTTGCACCAAATAATCCGTAGCATATTTGCTCAGTTTCGCTCAAACCCCGATGCCAAACAAACCGTAACTTCGTACATCATTACACAAAGAAAAAAGTAATTAAAATATTTTAATATGTATATTAATACGTATATAATAAAGAAATTCATGATACGCTCCGAAAAAACATTCGTTATGTATAATAAACCTACAAATGTATTTATATTTCTTAAATATAGATCATTCTAATAGCTGTATTAATTCCAGAAGCAAGTATTTAATTACTTAGCTTAGAATTATTGTAATATTTAAAACTCGTAATGATCGGTTCTCGGTACAAAAACAAAGCAAAAGATAATAAAAATCTCATTGGGTGGGTCAAGTAAATACATATAAACAATATCTATGATTATGTCTAATTATCGTAATTTCCAAATTTTTCATTAAAAAAAGTAACAAAATTTGATCATACCCGATATCATCCATTGGCGCAATTAAAAATTGATGTGGAAAAAATAAACGACGTGAAAAATTGGCACAAAAGAAACAATCTGCTTGATACTGATTACCATGATATTCATTTACCATCTTTCCACACAAGTTGGAATTCATTTTAATCTTTGCGTTTAAAAACTTTCTCCTAACATATCATTTTCTTCTAACATAATACCATATTTTTTTTCTAATTCATAAAAATGAATGTACAATCTACAGAATGTATAATATACAGAAAATATTTCCTGCAATTATATAGAAATTTTGTGCTGACAATGGAATTCATTCGATACATTGTCCATAACTTCGCTACTTATCGTGCATGATTCGGAATTAATCATCCGAACAATTTCAGATCGTTGCTTCGAATATGCGCTACAATGAAATAATAACGAGAAATAGCCAATATCGATATTCGTAGCCGTGATTTCCGCATTGAGATTACTTCTTTACAATTATTTACGTCTCGACATCGTAACTCTGAATCATTAACATCGCGTCTCATATAAGCCGCTGCGCCCTATGTAACGAACCCATTTTATCACATCGTGATCAGAGTAATTCAATTTGGATTCAAAAACTTTCAAGTAGCGCACTTTGAAGCCGGAAGGCGCAAACGGCACTTCGAAATTCATCGATATCGGTGGCCTCGTCCACTTCTTCTTCGTATCCGTTTCTAGTAAATCGATTTCTGCGGACAACTGCGTCTCCTTCATACCGGCCATGCGCTTGATCTTCCAGACAATTGCATTCTCCGATGCTTTGTATTTCGCCTTACCCTTCAAACATATCAGCTGTACGCCGGCAGTATTTAACGGTGTCGGTACACGCACTTCTATCTTCTGCCCCAGCAATGAAGGTTTGAAGTTTGATTTTAGGACCGCCTTGACCTCCATTTTCGTTCGGCCCACCTCGCGTACTAAGGGTATCACTCGGAAGGGCAATGATATATCCTTCGTGGTACGGTATCTGTAAAGAATATAGTATGGTATTTTATATATCTCATAAGTGTAATTATTTTCGTGTGTCTCACCTCATTAGTTCGAATTCACCATCCGGCGGTATAAAACTAATGGAATGTTCGGTCTCAAATTTGCTAAGCTTAACGCATTGATGAAATTGACAGTCATCAATAACGACAACCGGTTTGCCGGATCTAGCACCTGTAGGATCATCACCGCCGCCTCCCAATCCCCCACCACCTTTCATGCCCTTAGCTTCCATAACGATCTTGTCATTAATCCCAAACTTGCATTCCGGCATGCCGGACAAATAGGATTTCATTACCACCTAAAAAAGAAATTTTTTTATCAGGATTTTGTAAAGGCATATAAAGATTTTTTTTAAGAACTTACCTTTCCGGCAACATGCGCGCTGAGAACTTGACCCTGAGGACTCATTAATAGATTCACATATTCAAGTACATCCAAGAAAAGCTCGTTACGCCTGTACTTGATGCCCTCTCGTCTCCATCCGATCTGGCCGGTGACTTGCGATGTTATTTGAGCTTGTTCTTCCTTAGTAGCTGATTTCACGCCTTGTTGAGTGATAAACGTCTTCAGCACTCCTGTATCACAGTTCTGTGGATATCCAAAATCAAGAATCTCTGCAACAAAAAAAAATTTATAAAATTCTAAGGAAAAAGTTATGTATAACATACTTAATTAAATATTGATCAAACTTTATTACTGACCATCAAGCAGCTCATAAATGAGCACGAAATTGTTCTTAATGTTCTCTTCTGAAATTTTGCCAAAATATGATTGCATAACATCTATGATCTTTAGCAGCAACTCGAATACCATGGCTGCATTAACATTTTGTTTGGTGACGGCAGCTAACCAGATATTAGCGCGTTTTATATGGAAAAACGATGTTCTGGCAATGTTGGTTACAGGCGAGCGTACTTGTTGTCGCGCATGGATAACGTTGACGCGAAACGCATCCACTGCGTTACGACCAATATCATCCCGATATACTCGAGAGATGAGTACCTCCCCCTTGTGGTTGTAAACAAATAAACCCCCTATCATCTTGACAGAGGGTAATGGTGACCAATTGAGTCAAAATCAATCTGCAATAAAAAATCCCACTAGAAATTATTGATTAATATGAATAATAAACCTTTTCCTTCCAGAAAATTCCAACATAATTTTGAGAAAATGAAATGGGCAATTGGTATCAACGCTATAAGTGCACAAAACGTTTTTGAAAGTACTTTCACTAATTATAATTTTAACTATTTATGCATTTATGTAATCTACTCCTTTCAATTTTCAACTTAAATTTACAATGCTACATTTCAATATTAGAACACATATTCTTGTAGTTGTAATATTGCGTTGTGAAATAACTTTGGTGACTCTAAGATAAATTGTTTTTGCACTTTGATTAATTTAAAAAAAGAATTTATTTGTTATTAATGTCAAACTTTAATTAAGGATACACAATCATCCAATTCATTCAGCCTTAGAACTATGTGATCATCCATTACTGAGACTATGTATGTACAATAATCATAAATGCTTTCCCAGTGCATATTCATATGAGCCTGTATTCATATAGAATACGTTACATGTATTATATAAAAAATAGGGGAAAAAATCACTTTTTTAGTAGAGAAAGCAATAATGATTGCTAGTGTATAAAGTCTGATTTCCCTAAGATACAGAGTGAAATAATCTAACCTATTAACTTTTAACACATTAGCCAATATTCTTAATTGATTCTTATATTTAAGTTTTAAGTACCATCTTAAGATGTCATAAATCAATCAGTCATTTTAGCATTTTAAGATATTACAAGACAGTCTTGATGTAAAAATAGACTATAAGTACTACTTATTATTATTAGGATACTGATAATGGTGAAAACTTGAAGTGAAATGTATAACATTATATGAATATGGATTAAAAGATCTTTGGTCTTAAAAAATTGATTTTGTACACTTATTACAGCGCTGACTCCCAGTTGCTCATTTAATTTCTTCATTTAATATATTAAAATTTATAGGTTAGTATTTATAGTCTATTCATTAAGATCGTCTTAAGTATAATCTTAAGATGCTAGTATGGATCTGTAATTAATTCATCTCAGAATATTTGAGACAATTTTAAATATAAGAACGGACTATGTGAATATCAACCTTTATAACTTTAATAATATATTACAAATATCAATAATGTACTAATGTCAAAATTCTTATCATTATAAATTCAAAAATTTTATTTTCAAGAAATAAGACAAGACGCTTATCAAGAGTCACTAATAAAATTTCTGTCGAGGAAATGAAATCAATAAACGCGTCCTAAACATATACATTCTAAAAATAATTGTATACTGTAATCACGTATTAAATAAAATCATAAATAATCATCTGGCATTCTATTTCTACTGATAAGAGATATGTTTCCAACGGTCAGCGAATAGGTCTCGAGGGGACATGAATATAATGAACATATTTGACATGAGACTCGCAAAAATATACGTATCGCAAAAAAAATTCATCAAGACGAATTCTCTCCATAACGATAGACGAAACGCCCCGTTAATCAAGTAACACTTGGAACCGTCCTTCCGATATGTCTTGCAAACGGTTAGTATTATCGATCGTACGTGAACCCCGCGTAACCCTTCACGTCGCCAAGTCACCGTCACCACGTTTCTTGAGATACCGGTCTCATACCAGTAAAAAACGTGAAATCAAGTTACACTTACGCATGACTTCCCAGGAGGGTGATCCACTAAGATTTCCTGTCTGCGATCCTATCTAACCCTTAAACGTGGCGCGATACTCTTAATCGCAGACTGACGGACGGCTGACGGAAACAACACCCACTTTCCGATATCGCCAATCGAGAACGTCACAGACAACGTAAACGAAACAGATTGGCGACCTAGGCGATGAATATACATACATGAGCAGAAACTCTATAATCAGATAGCATTTTCGACTACGGGTGCGCTCACATGAGATGCGGAATGGCAGAACTGCGGAACGTTTGTGATTGGTAGCGGCAGAGAGGAACCTGAGAGCGGCCACGGCGGCCTTTTTCCTATAACGCTTCGAAACTCCCGTACACTAGTGACGCACATCTATTCTGGTCAGAATGAGAACTACGTGTCACATCCATTTTGCAACCCGCCGTTAAAAACAGTCTCTCGAGAAATGGATGTAGTGCTGATATGTTGTCCGTGCTAACATCCATTTTGCTGCAAATAAAATCTGACGCGTATCGCGTATGTTGCATCCAGAACAGGGGTCGAGAATGTGTACAAATGATTAATTACGTCTACTTTCGCGTAATTTTTTATTTATTATAGTCTAAATTATTTACATTAACATTGATATTAATACATATCAATACGTTTATGCCCATATTTTGCACAATCATATTTTTACTTAAAAAAGATGTTTAATAGTAAAAGAGAGAATTTGATTCTTTAATAAAGAAACATTCATTTTACGCAGTACTTAAAAAATAATTGTAATTAACATCGCATCATATGATGAAGAAGAAATAAATGTCTTTCCACGAATAAATATACCATCTTTTTATTTTTACATAATTCTTTATTATTTAAATGTCTTCAAATTATGCTTTTGAAAAAATTAGCTTTTTTAATTTTTTTAATTCTTGACGCAACTCTCTCTCTCTCTCTCACTCTTTCTCTCTTTCTCTTTTAACGTGATTGTCCTTTAATTGTTTAGGCTTTCAGTTAGAGAGAGAAAGCATCGCGGTGATAGGCATGGAGCAAGCGGCGATGTTATCTCTATGGATACCCTCCTCTTCACTCCCCTCTCGAACATTCACGTTTTCCGTGCTACGTTTAGGCCGTAAAATTCAGAAAGAGGATTTCGGACGTTTTCTGCGCAGGGACGTAGAGAGAGTAGAAAGCGCCCACTCTTTTTTTATTATGTTACAATGGCATATACATGCATACGCATGATTTACAAATGACAATACGCGCGATTAATATGGCACAATAAATAATAATAATAATAATAATAATAATAATAATAATGTAATAAAAATCAATGAAATTTATGGAAACTTGAGTATTATTTTTATTCTCTAACTTACAAACGTGAAGATTATTGATCTGATTTTAATACAACCTTTCAACAGTTTTTACGAAATATCACGTAAAGATTAATCAAAACTTTACAAAAAAAAATTAATAAAGAATTATATAATAATATACGATATAAGGTATTAAAGTGTTAATCAGTAAAGTAACGGATTTTAATCAAATTCTTCTCGATATTAATCGATGGCAATTGTGGAAATGATGGAAATGGGATGGAAATATTGGAATGAATGCAATGATGTTAATGGAATGGCAATAATGGAAATAATGACAATGACAATATATATAGCCTGACGGCAATGACGGCAATGGTGGAAATGATGGCAATTATGACAATGTTCTCGATGTTAATGATGGCAATGGAATGGCAATATGGAAATAGAATCGCATAATGAAATGAATGCAATGATGGAAATGTTATCAAAAAAATGGCAATGATGGCAATAATAAAAATGGTGGCAATGTCGGCAGTGGCGGCAATGGCGTAATAATAATGGCAATGATGAAAATGGAATGACAATGATGGCAACGATGACAATAATGACAATGATGGAAAAGATGAAAAATAGGCCATCCCATTGGATGGCATTGATGGAAAGAATGCAATTATGGAAAGAATGCAATGATGGAAATTATATCAATTAGATGGCAATGATAGCAGTGGCGGAAATGGTGGTATTTGTGACAATGACAGTAATGGAATAAATGCAATGATGGTGTAATAATGGTAATGGAATGGCAAAAATGGAAATGATAAAAGTGACAATGACGGCAATTATAACAATTATTGCAATGATGGCATTAATAGTAATGATAAAAATGGTAGCAAAGAAAATGCAATGATGAAAATGATGGCAATGGAATGGCAATATTGAAATGAATGCAATGATGGCAATAATGGGACTGCTGGCAATGATGGGAATTGTGGAAATAATGGAAATGTAATGGCAATGGGATGGATATGATGTAATGAATGCTATGGTGACAATGACGGCAATGGAAATGGCAATGATGGAAATGATGGCAATAGTGGGAATGATGGCAATAGTGGCATTAGTGATAATGATGGCAATGATGACAATAACGGGATTGCTGTTAACGGTAAGGAGATAGTCCACTAAATTTCTGCAAAATTAAAAAAAACTTGGAAAAAATTCACTTCTGACATAGTCCAATTTTGGTCAATTTTTTGCAAAAAACTTGAACAAAAATGATGAATTTCCGCAAAGTTAACAAAAAAAATAGGAAAAAAAATGACTTCTGACATCTATATCCCAAGCAGAACAGTGAGTCATCACTACATCAAAATGATATCAAATGATCATTAAGTCACTTTTTGATCAATTACGATTTGATGTCACTTTGACTTACTGTTCTGCTTGGGATTAATCTCAGCGGACAAACGGTGAGAAATAGTCCAACTTTGGTCGATTTTTTGACAAAAACTTGACCAAAAATGTTAAATCTCTTCAAAATTAACAAAAAACTTGGACAAAATTCTTCTGACATCTATATTAATCTCTAGCGTCCAAACGGTAAGAGATAGTCCAATTTTGGTCAATTTTTTGCGAAAAACTTGAACAGAAATGATGAACTGCCATCTTTGCCAACATCGCCATCATTGTCACCATTTCCATCATTTCCACCATTGCTATCATTGTCATCGTTGACATTTTTGCCATCATTGGCATCCCATTACAATCATTGCCATTATTGGCAATGACGCCATTTTCGCCATGGCATAGTTGACAATGATGGCAATGATGACAATAGTAGAAACGATGGAAATGGTAGCAATGTTGAAAATGTCGGCAATGGTGGCACTTATGTAGTGGTGGCACTTACGAGGTGTGTTCAAAAAGTATCGCGAATTTTGTGTTTTTTCAAAAATTATTTATTTATTCATGAATATCTATTTTGTCCCCTTCAAAGTAATCCCCATGAGATATTATACACTTGTGCCAACGGTTTTTCCAATCTTCGAAGCACTTCAAAAAATCTTTTTTTTTTATCTTGTTCAGCTCCTCCTTCGATGCCGTCTTTATCTCGTCAAGCGTAGCGTAACGTCGTCCTTTCATGGGCCTCTTCAGTTTAGGGAACAAGAAAAAGTCACAGGGGGCCAGATCTGGGGAATACGGTGGCTGCGGCATCATTAGTGTGTTGTTTTTGGCCAAAAAGTCGCGCACAAGCAACGATGTGTGAGCAGGGGCGTTATCGTGGTGCAAAAGCCAATTTATGTTCTTCCACAAATCCGGACGTTTCTGGCCGATTGCTTCGCGCAAATTGCGCATAACTTGCAGGTAATATTCCTTATTGACCGTTCTACCCTGTGGCAAGAACTCATGATGCACCACGCCCCTGCAATCGAAGAAAACTGTCAGCAAAACTTTCACATTCGACCGAACTTGGCGCGCATTTTTCGGTCTTGGTTCGTGCGGCAGCTTCCATTGAGATGATTGAGCTTTGGTTTCCACGTCATAACCATAAACCCACGATTCGTCACCAGTTATGACCCTCTGGAGCAAATTTGGGTCGTCGCGGACAGAGTCCAACATCTCATTAGCAATGTTCATGCGATGCTGTTTTTGGTCGCAATTGAGCAATTTTGGTACGAATTTCGCGGCGACCCGTCTCATGCCCAAATCATTGATAAAAAACGAATGGCACGAGCCAATCGATATGTTTAGGTCCTCAGCAACTTCTCTAACGGTGATTCGACGATTGGCCAATACCATTTTCTCCACTTCATTAATTTTTTCGTCTGTTGTTGAAGTGCTCGGGCGTCCGGCACGCTCTTCGTCGTTCACATCTTCTCGGCCTTCTGAGAACATTTTGTACCACCGATAAACGTTGCTTCGGTCCAAGGTAGCTTCTCCGTATGCCACAGTCAACATTCGGAATGCATCCGCGCACTTAATTTCGTTTTTCACACAAAATTTGATACAGGTTCTTTGATCCATTTTTTTGAATAGGTAACAATCGAAGACGATCCAAAACACGTGCAAGCAAAGCAGCTGTCAACAATTAAGTGAACATTCAAAATGGCCAAGCTTGTCGGCATAAGTGAGAGACATGAGTACCAACATAACGCCACAAAAAGATCGAAATTCGAATATACGTAACCCGCGAAAATTCAAAATTCGCGATACTTTTTGAACACACCTCGTAACTCCTTCGTCTTGCACTTTAGCGATTCGATCTATTATGATAAAAGTTAGAACTCTTCTGGGGGCTATAAAAATATAGAGATATTTGAGAAATTCGCAAAAAGTTTTACTCAAAAATTTCGTACTTTAATTGATATAACTCTTTCGTTTTTCACTTTAACGATTTGATCCATAATGATAAAAGTTAGAACTCTTCTCGGGGCTATGAGAACACAGAGAGATTAAAGAAATTCGCGAAAAAAATTTTACTCAAAAATTTCGAAATTTGACTGATATAAGTCTTCCCTTTTTCACTTCAACAATTTGATACATCGTGATAAAAGTTACAACTCTTCTGTGGGCTATCAGAACACAGAGATATTGGAAAAATTCGGAAAAAAACCAATTTTACTCAAACATTTCGAACTTTGACTGATATAACTCTTTTGTCTTGCACTTTAGCAATTCGATCTATTATGATAAAATTTAGAACTCTTCTGGGGGCTATAAAAACACAGAGATATTTGAGAAATTCGAAAAAAAGTTTTACTCAAAAATTTCGTACTTTAATTGATATAACTCTTTCGTTTTTCACTTTAACGATTTGATTCATAATGATAATAGTTAGAACTCTTCTCGGGGCTATGAGAACACAGAGATATTAAAGAAACTCGCAAAAAAAATTTTACTCAAAAATTTCGAAATTTGACTGATATAACTCTTCCCTTTTTCACTTCAACAATTCGATACATCGTGATAAAAGTTACAACTCTTCTGTGGGCTATCAGAACACAGAGATATTGGAGAAATTCGGAAAAAAACCAATTTTACTCAAAAATTTCGAACTTTGACTGATATAATTCTTTCGTCTTGCACTTTAGCGTTTCGATCTATTATGATAAAAGTTAGAACTCTATTCGGGGCTATCAGAACACAGAGATGTTTGAGAAATTCGCAAAAAAGTTTTACTCAAAAATTTCGTACTTTGATTGATATAAAACTTTCGTTTTTCACTTTAACGATTTGATCCATAATGATAAAAGTTAGAACTCTCCTCGGGGCTATCAGAACACATAGATAATAAAGAAACTCGCAAAAAAAATTTTACTAAACAATTTCGAAATTTGACTGATATAAGTCTTCCCTTTCTCACTTCAACAATTCGATATATCGTGATAAAAGTTACAACTCTTCTGTGGGCTATCAGAACACAGAGATATTGGAAAAATTCGGAAAAAAACCAATTTTACTCAAAAATTTCGAACTTGCCTGATATAACTCCTTCGTCTTGCACTTTAGCGATTCGATCTATTATGATAAAAGTTAGAACTCTTCTGGGGGCTATAAAAACGTAGAGATATTTGAGAAATTCGCAAAAAGTTTTACTCAAAAATTTCGTACTTTGATTGATATAACTCTTTCGTTTTTCACTTTAGCGATTCGATCTATTATGATAAAAGTTAGAACTCTTTTCGGGGCTATCTGAACACAGAGATGTTTGAGAAATTCGCAAAAATGTTTTACTCAAAAATTTCGTACTTTGATTCATATAACACTTTCGTTTTTCACTTTAACGATTTGATACATAATGATAAAAGTTAGAACTCTTCTCGGGGCTATCAGAACACATAGATAATAAAGAAATTCGCAAAAAAAATTTTACTCAACAATTTCGAAATTTGACTGATATAAGTCTTCCCTTTTTCCATCAACAATTCGATACGTCGTGATAAAAGACATAACTCTTCTGTGGGCTATCAAAAACAGAGATATTGGAAAAATTCGGAAAAAAACAATTTTACTAAAAAATTTCGAACTTGACTGATATAACTCCTTCGTCTTGCACTTTAGCGATTCGATCTATTATGATAAAAGTTAGAACTCTTCTGGGGTCTATAAAAACACAGAGATATTTGAGAAATTCGCAAAAAGTTTTACTCAAAAATTTCGTACTTTGATTGATATAACTCTTTCGTTTTTCACTTTAACGATTTGATCCATAATGATAAAAGTTAGAACGCTTCTCGGGGCTATGAGAACATAGAAATATTAAAGAAATTCGCAAAAAAAATTTTACTCAAAAATTTCGCAATTTGACTGATATAAGTCTTCCCTTTTTCACTTCAACAATTCGATACATCGTGATAAAAGTTACAACTCTTCTGTGGGCTATCAGAACACAGAGATATTGGAGAAATACGGAAAAAAACTAATTTTACTCAAAAATTTCGAACTTTGACTGATATAACTGTTTCGTCTTGCACTTTAGCGATTCGATCTATTATGATAAAAGTTAGTACTCTTCTGGGGGCTATAAAAACAGAGATATTAAGGAAATTCGGAAAAAAAATTTTACTCAAAAATTTCGCAATTTGACTGATATAAGTCTTCCCTTTTTCACTTCAACAATTCTATACTACGTGATGAAAGTTACAACTCTTCTGTGGGCTATCAGAGCACAGAGATATTGGAGAAATTCGGAAAAAAACCAATTTTACTCAAAAATTTCGAACTTTGACTGATATAAATCTTTCGTCTTGCACTTTAGCGATTCGATCTATTTTGATAAAAGTTTGTACTCTTCTGGGGGCTATAAAAACACAGAGATATTAAGGAAATTCGCAAAAAAAATTTTACTCAAAAATTTCGCAATTTGACTGATATAAGTCTTCCCTTTTTCACTTCAACAATTCGATACATCGTGATAAAAGTTACAACTCCTCTGTGGGCTATCAGAACACAGAGATATTTCAGAAATACGGAAAAAAACTAATTATACTCAAAAATTTCGAACTTTGACTGATATAACTGTTTCGTCTTGCACTTTAGCGATTCGATCTATTATGATAAAAGTTAGAACTCTTCTGGGGGCTATAAAAACAGAGATATTAAGGAAATTCGCAAAAAAAATTTTACTCAAAAATTTCGCAATTTGACTGATATAAGTCTTCCCTTTTTCACTTCAACAATTCTATACTACGTGATGAAAGTTACAACTCTTCTGTGGGCTATCAGAGCACAGAGATATTGGAGAAATTCGGAAAAAAACCAATTTTACTCAAAAATTTCGAACTTTGACTGATATAAATCTTTCGTCTTGCACTTTAGCGATTCGAACTATTTTGATAAAAGTTAGTACTCTTCTGGGGGCTATAAAAACACAGAGATATTAAGGAAATTCGCAAAAAAAATTATACCCAAAAATTTCGCAATTTGACTGATATAAGTCTTCCCTTTTTCACTTCAACAATTCGATACATCGTGATAAAAGTTACAACTCTTCTGTGGGCTATCAGAACACAGAGATATTGGAGAAATACGGAAAAAAATTAATTTTACTCAAAAATTTCGAACTTTGACTGATATAACTCTTTCGTCTTGCACTTTAGCGATTCGATCTATTATGATAAAAGTTAGAACTCTTCTAGGGGCTATAAAAACACAGAGATATTAAGGAAATTCGCAAAAAAAGTTTTACTCAAAAATTTCGCAATTTGACTGATATAAGTCTTCCCTTTTTCACTTCAACAATTCTATACTACGTGATGAAAGTTACAACTCTTCTGTGGGCTATCAGAACACAGAGATATTGGAGAAATTTGGAAAAAAACCAATTTTACTCAAAAATTTCGAACTTTGACTGATATAACTCTTTCGTCTTGCACTTTAGCGATTCGATCTATTATGATAAAAGTTATAACTCTTCTGGGGGCTATAAAAACACAGAGATATTAAGGATATTCACAAAAAAAATTTTACTCAAAGATTTCGCAATTTGACTGATAAAAGTCTTCCCTTTTTCACTTCAACAATTCGATACATCGTGATAAAAGTTACAACTCTTCTGTGGGCTATCAGAACACAGAGATATTGGAGAAATTCGGAAAAAAACCAATTTTACTCAAAAATTTCGAACTTTGACTGATATAACTCTTTCGTCTTGCACTTTAGCGATTCGATCTATTATGATAAAAGTTATAACTCTTCTGGGGGCTATAAAAACACAGAGATATTAAGGATATTCGCAAAAAAAATTACACTCAAAAATTTCTCAATTTGACTGATATAAGTCTTCCCTTTTTCACTTCAACAATTCGATACATCGTGATAAAAGTTACAAATCTTCTGTGGGCTATCAGAACACAGAGATATTGGAGAAATACGGAAAAAACTAATTATACTCAAAAATTTCAAACTTTGACTGATATAACTGTTTCGTCTTGCACTTTAGCGATTCGATCTATTATGATAAAAGTTAGTACTCTTCTGGGGGCTATAAAAACACAGAGATATTAAGGAAATTCGGAAAAAAAATTTTACTCAAAAATTTCGCAATTTGACTGATATAAGTCTTCCCTTTTTCACTTCAACAATTCTATACTACGTGATGAAGGTTACAACTCTTCTGTGGGCTATCAGAGCACAGAGATATTGGAGAAATTCGGAAAAAAACCAATTTTACTCAAAAATTTCGAACTTTGACTGATATAAATCTTTCGTCTTGCACTTTAGCGATTCGATCTATTATGATAAAAGTTAGTACTCTTCTGGGGGCTATAAAAACACAGAGATATTAAGGAAATTCGCAAAAAAAATTTTACTCAAAAATTTCGCAATTTGACTGATATAAGTCTTCCCTTTTTCACTTCAACAATTCGATACATCGTGATAAAAGTTACAACTCTTCTGTGGGCTATCAGAACACGGAGGTATTGGAGAAATTCGGAAAAAAACCAATTTTACTCAAAAATTTCGAACTTTGACTAATATAACTCTTTCGACTTGCACTTTAGCGATTCGATCTATTATGATAAAAGTTAGAACTCTTCTGGGGGCTATAAAAACACAGAGATATTAAGGAAATTCGAAAAAAAAATTTTACTCAAAAATTTCGTAATTTGACTGATATAAGTCTTCCCTTTTTCACTTCAACAATTCGATACATCGTGATAAAAGTTACAACTCTTCTGTGGGCTATCAGAACACAGAGATATTGGAGAAATTCGGAAAAAAACCAATTTTACTCAAAAATTTCGAACTTTGACTGATATAACTCTTTCGTCTTGCACTTTAGCGATTCGATCTATTATGATAAAAGTTATAACTCTTCTGGGGGCTATAAAAACACAGAGATATTAAGGATAATCGCAAAAAAAATTTTACTCAAAGTTTTCGCAATTTGACTGATAAAAGTCTTCCCTTTTTCACTTCAACAATTCGATACATCGTGATAAAAGTTGCAACTCTTCTGTGGGCTATCAGAACACAGAGATATTGGAGAAATTCGGAAAAAAACCAATTTTACTCAAAAATTTCGAACTTTGACTGATATAACACTTTCGTCTTGCACTTTAGCGATTCGATCTATTATGATAAAAGTTAGAACTCTTCTGGCGTCTATAAAAACACAGAGATATTAAGGAAATTCGCAAAAAAAATTATACTCAAAAATTTCGCAATTTGACTGATATAAGTCTTCCCTTTTTCACTTCAACAATTCGATACATCGTGATAAAAGTTACAACTCTTCTGTGAGCTATCAGAACACAGAGATATTGGAGAAATTCGGAAAAAAACCAATTTTAATCAAAAATTTCGAACTTTGACTGATATAACTCTTTCGTCTTGCACTTTAGCGATTCGATCTAATATGATAAAAGTTAGAACTCTTCTGGGGGCTATAAAAACCCAGAGATATTAAGGATATTCGCAAAAAAAATTTTACTCAAAAATTCGCAATTTGACTGACATAAGTCTTCCCTTTTTCACTTCAACAATTCGATACATCGTGATAAAAGTTACAACTCTTCTGTGGGCAATCAGAACACAGAGATATTGGAGAAATACGGAAAAAAACTAATTATACTCAAAAATTTCGAACTTTGACTGATATAACTGTTTCGTCTTGCACTTTAGCCATTCGATCTATTATGATAAAAGTTAGTACTCTTCTGGGGGCTATAAAAACACAGAGATATTAAGGAAATTCGGAAAAAAAATTTCACTCAAAAATTTCGCAATTTGACTGATATAAGTCTTCCCTTTTTCACTTCAACAATTCTATACTACGTGATGAAAGTTACAACTCTTCTGTGGGCTATCAGAGCACAGAGATATTGTAGAAATTCGGAAAAAAACCAATTTTAATCAAAAATTTCGAACTTTGACTGATATAACTCTTTCGTCTTGCACTTTAGCGATTCGATCTAATATGATAAAAGTTAGAACTCTTCTGGGGGCTATAAAAACCCAGAGATATTAAGGATATTCGCAAAAAAAATTTTACTCAAAAATTCGCAATTTGACTGACATAAGTCTTCCCTTTTTCACTTCAACAATTCGATACATCGTGATAAAAGTTACAACTCTTCTGTGGGCAATCAGAACACAGAGATATTGGAGAAATACGGAAAAAAACTAATTATACTCAAAAATTTCGAACTTTGACTGATATAACTGTTTCGTCTTGCACTTTAGCGATTCGATCTATTATGATAAAAGTTAGTACTCTTCTGGGGGCTATAAAAACACAGAGATATTAAGGAAATTCGCAAAAAAAATTTCACTCAAAAATTTCGCAATTTGACTGATATAAGTCTTCCCTTTTTCACTTCAACAATTCTATACTACGTGATGAAAGTTACAACTCTTCTGTGGGCTATCAGAGCACAGAGATATTTTAGAAATTCGGAAAGAAACCAATTTTACTCAAAAATTTCGAACTTTGACTGATATAAATCTTTCGTCTTGCACTTTAGCGATTCGATCTATTATGATAAAAGTTAGTACTCTTCTGGGGGCTATAAAAACACAGAGATATTAAGGAAATTCGCAAAAAAAATTTTACTCAAAAAGTTCGCAATTTGACTGATATAAGTCTTCCCTTTTTCACTTCAACAATTCGATACATCGTGATAAAAGTTACAACTCTTCTGTGGGCTATCAGAACACAGAGATATTGGAGAAATTCGGAAAAAAACCAATTTTACTCAAAAATTTCGAACTTTGACTGATATAACTCTTTCGTCTTGCACTTAAGCGATTCGATCTATTATGATAAAAGTTATAACTCTTCTGGGGGCTATAAAAACACAGAGATATTAAGGATAATCGCAAAAAAAATTTTACTCAAAGATTTCGCAATTTGACTGATAAAAGTCTTCCCTTTTTCACTTCAACAATTCGATACATCGTGATAAAAGTTACAACTCTTCTGTGGGCTATCAGAACACGGAGATATTGTAGAAATTCGGAAAAAAACCAATTTTAATCAAAAATTTCGAACTTTGACTGATATAACTCTTTCGTCTTGCACTTTAGCGATTCGATCTATTATGATAAAAGTTAGAACTCTTCTGGGGGCTATAAAAACACAGAGATATTAAGGAAATTCGCAAAAAAAATTACACTCAAAAATTTCTCAATTTGACTGATATAAGTCTTCCCTTTTTCACTTCAACAATTCGATACATCGTGGTAAAAGTTACAACTCTTCTGTGGGCTATCGGAACACAGACATATTGGAGAAATACGGGAAAAAACTAATTTTACTCAAAAATTTCGAACTTTGACTGATATGACTCTTTCGTCTTGCACTTTAGCGATTCGATCTATTATGATAAAAGTTAGAACTCTTCTGGGGGCTATAAAAACACAGAGATATTAAGGAAATTCGCAAAAAAAATTATACCCAAAAATTTCGCAATTTGACTGATATAAGCCTTCTCTTTTTCACTTCAACAATTCGATACATCGTGATAAAAGTTACAACTCTTCTGTGGGCAATCAGAACACAGAGATATTGGAGAAATACGGAAAAAAACTAATTATACTCAAAAATTTCGAACTTTGACTGATATAACTGTTTCGTCTTGCACTTTAGCCATTCGATCTATTATGATAAAAGTTAGTACTCTTCTCGGGGCTATAAAAACACAGAGATATTAAGGAAAGTCGGAAAAAAAGTTTCACTCAAAAATTTCGCAATTTGACTGATATAAGTCTTCCCTTTTTCACTTCAACAATTCTATACTACGTGATGAAAGTTACAACTCTTCTGTGGGCTATCAGAGCACAGAGATATTTTAGAAATTCGGAAAAAAACCAATTTTACTCAAAAATTTCGAACTTTGACTGATATAACTCTTTCGTCTTGCACTTTAGCGATTCGATCTATTATGATAAAAGTTAGAACTCTTCTGGGGTCTATAAAAACACAGAGATATTAAGGAAATTCGCAAAAAAAATTATACCCAAAAATTTCGCAATTTGACTGATATAAGTCTTTCCTTTTTCACTTCAACAATTCGATACATCGTGATAAAAGTTACAACTCTTCTGTGGGCTATCAGAACACAGAGATATTGGAGAAATACGGAAAAAAACTAATTATACTCAAAAATTTCGAACTTTGACTGATATAATTGTTTCGTTTTGCACTTTAGCAAATCGATCTATTATGATAAAAGTTAGTACTCTTCTGGGGGCTATAAAAACACAGAGATATTAAGGAAATTCGGAAAAAGAATTATACCCAAAAATTTCGCAATTTGACTGATATAAGTCTTCCCTTTTTCAATTCAACAATTCGATACATCGTGATAAAAGTTACAACTCTTCTGTGGGCTATCAGAACACAGAGATATTGGAGAAATACGGAAGAAAACCAATTTCACTCAAAAATTTCGAACTTTGACTGATATAACTCTTTCGTCTTGCACTTTAGCGATTCGATCTATTATGATAAAAGTTATAACTCTTCTGGGGGCTATAAAAACACAGAGATATTAAGGATAATCGCAAAAAAAATTTTACTCAAAGATTTCGCAATTTGACTGATAAAAGTCTTCCCTTTTTCACTTCAACAATTCGATACATCGTGATAAAAGTTACAACTCTTCTGTGGGCTATCAGAACACAGAGATATTGGAGAAATTCGGAAAAAAACCAATTTTACTCAAAAATTTCGAACTTTGACTGATATAACTCTTTCGTCTTGCACTTTAGCGATTCGATCTATTATGATAAAAGTTAGAACTCTTCTGGGGGCTATAAAAACACAGAGATATTAAGGAAATTCGCAAAAAAAATTATACCCAAAAATTTCGCAATTTGACTGATATAAGACTTCTCTTTTTCACTTCAACAATTCGATACATCGTGATAAAAGTTACAACTCTTCTGTGGGCAATCAGAACACAGAGATATTGGAGAAATACGGAAAAAAACTAATTATACTCAAAAATTTCGAACTTTGACTGATATAACTGTTTCGTCTTGCACTTTAGCCATTCGATCTATTATGATAAAAGTTAGTACTCTTCTGGGGGCTATAAAAACACAGAGATATTAAGGAAAGTCGGAAAAAAAGTTTCACTCAAAAATTTCGCAATTTGACTGATATAAGTCTTCCCTTTTTCACTTCAACAATTCTATACTACGTGATGAAAGTTACAACTCTTCTGTGGGCTATCAGAGCACAGAGATATTTTAGAAATTCGGAAAAAAACCAATTTTACTCAAAAATTTCGAACTTTGACTGATATAACTTTTTCGTCTTGCACTTTAGCGATTCGATCTATTATGATAAAAGTTAGAACTCTTCTGGGGTCTATAAAAACACAGAGATATTAAGGAAATTCGCAAAAAAAATTATACCCAAAAATTTCGCAATTTGACTGATATAAGTCTTTCCTTTTTCACTTCAACAATTCGTTACATCGTGATAAAAGTTACAACTCTTCTGTAGGCTATCAGAACACAGAGATATTGGAGAAATACGGAAAAAAACTTATTATACTCAAAAATTTCGAACTTTGACTGATATAATTGTTTCGTCTTGCACTTTAGCAAATCGATCTATTATGATAAAAGTTAGTACTCTTCTGGGGGCTATAAAAACACAGAGATATTAAGGAAATTCGGAAAAAGAATTATACCCAAAAATTTCGCAATTTGACTGATATAAGTCTTCCCTTTTTCAATTCAACAATTCGATACATCGTGATAAAAGTTACAACTCTTCTGTGGGCTATCAGAACACAGAGATATTGGAGAAATACGGAAGAAAACCAATTTTACTCAAAAATTTCGAACTTTGACTGATATAACTCTTTCGTCTTGCACTTTAGCGATTCGATCTATTATGATAAAAGTTATAACTCTTCTGGGGGCTATAAAAACACAGAGATATTAAGGATAATCGCAAAAAAAATTTTACTCAAAGATTTCGCAATTTGACTGATAAAAGTCTTCCCTTTTTCACTTCAACAATTCGATACATCGTGATAAAAGTTACAACTCTTCTGTGGGCTATCAGAACACAGAGATATTGGAGAAATTCGGAAAAAAACCAATTTTACTCAAAAATTTCGAACTTTGACTGATATAACTGTTTCGTCTTGCACTTTAGCGATTCGATCTATTATGATAAAAGTTAGTACTCTTCTGGGGGCTATAAAAACACAGAGATATTAAGGAAATTCGCAAAAAAAATTATACCCAAAAATTTCGCAATTTGACTGATATAAGACTTCTCTTTTTCACTTCAACAATTCGATACATCGTGATAAAAGTTACAACTCTTCTGTGGGCAATCAGAACACAGATATATTGGAGAAATACGGAAAAAAACTAATTATACTCAAAAATTTCTAACTTTGACTGATATAACTGTTTCGTCTTGCACTTTAGCCATTCGATCTATTATGATAAAAGTTAGTACTCTTCTGGGGGCTATAAAAACACAGAGATATTAAGGAAAGTCGGAAAAAAAGTTTCACTCAAAAATTTCGCAATTTGACTGATATAAGTCTTCCCTTTTTCACTTCAACAATTCTATACTACGTGATGAAAGTTACAACTCTTCTGTGGGCTATCAGAGCACAGAGATATTTTAGAAATTCGGAAAAAAACCAATTTTACTCAAAAATTTCGAACTTTGACTGATATAACTTTTTCGTCTTGCACTTTAGCGATTCGATCTATTATGATAAAAGTTAGAACTCTTCTGGGGTCTATAAAAACACAGAGATATTAAGGAAATTCGCAAAAAAAATTATACCCAAAAATTTCGCAATTTGACTGATATAAGTCTTTCCTTTTTCACTTCAACAATTCGATACATCGTGATAAAAGTTACAACTCTTCTGTAGGCTATCAGAACACAGAGATATTGGAGAAATACGGAAAAAAACTAATTATACTCAAAAATTTCGAACTTTGACTGATATAATTGTTTCGTCTTGCACTTTAGCAAATCGATCTATTATGATAAAAGTTAGTACTCTTCTGGGGGCTATAAAAACACAGAGATATTAAGGAAATTCGGAAAAAGAATTATACCCAAAAATTTCGCAATTTGACTGATATAAGTCTTCCCTTTTTCAATTCAACAATTCGATACATCGTGATAAAAGTTACAACTCTTCTGTGGGCTATCAGAACACAGAGATATTGGAGAAATACGGAAGAAAACCAATTTTACTCAAAAATTTCGAACTTTGACTGATATAACTCTTTCGTCTTGCACTTTAGCGATTCGATCTATTATGATAAAAGTTAGAACTCTTCTGGGGGCTATAAAAACACAGAGATATTAAGGAAATTCGCAAAAAAAATTACACTCAAAAATTTCTCAATTTGACTGATATAAGTCTTCCCTTTTTCACTTCAACAATTCGATACATCGTGGTAAAAGTTACAACTCTTCTGTGGGCTATCGGAACACAGACATATTGGAGAAATACGGGAAAAAACTAATTTTACTCAAAAATTTCGAACTTTGACTGATATGACTCTTTCGTCTTGCACTTTAGCGATTCGATCTATTATGATAAAAGTTAGAACTCTTCTGGGGGCTATAAAAACACAGAGATATTAAGGAAATTCGCAAAAAAAATTATACCCAAAAATTTCGCAATTTGACTGATATAAGCCTTCTCTTTTTCACTTCAACAATTCGATACATCGTGATAAAAGTTACAACTCTTCTGTGGGCAATCAGAACACAGAGATATTGGAGAAATACGGAAAAAAACTAATTATACTCAAAAATTTCGAACTTTGACTGATATAACTGTTTCGTCTTGCACTTTAGCCATTCGATCTATTATGATAAAAGTTAGTACTCTTCTGGGGGCTATAAAAACACAGAGATATTAAGGAAAGTCGGAAAAAAAGTTTCACTCAAAAATTTCGCAATTTGACTGATATAAGTCTTCCCTTTTTCACTTCAACAATTCTATACTACGTGATGAAAGTTACAACTCTTCTGTGGGCTATCAGAGCACAGAGATATTTTAGAAATTCGGAAAAAAACCAATTTTACTCAAAAATTTCGAACTTTGACTGATATAACTCTTTCGTCTTGCACTTTAGCGATTCGATCTATTATGATAAAAGTTAGAACTCTTCTGGGGTCTATAAAAACACAGAGATATTAAGGAAATTCGCAAAAAAAATTATACCCAAAAATTTCGCAATTTGACTGATATAAGTCTTTCCTTTTTCACTTCAACAATTCGATACATCGTGATAAAAGTTACAACTCTTCTGTGGGCTATCAGAACACAGAGATATTGGAGAAATACGGAAAAAAACTAATTATACTCAAAAATTTCGAACTTTGACTGATATAATTGTTTCGTCTTGCACTTTAGCAAATCGATCTATTATGATAAAAGTTAGTACTCTTCTGGGGGCTATAAAAACACAGAGATATTAAGGAAATTCGGAAAAAGAATTATACCCAAAAATTTCGCAATTTGACTGATATAAGTCTTCCCTTTTTCAATTCAACAATTCGATACATCGTGATAAAAGTTACAACTCTTCTGTGGGCTATCAGAACACAGAGATATTGGAGAAATACGGAAGAAAACCAATTTTACTCAAAAATTTCGAACTTTGACTGATATAACTCTTTCGTCTTGCACTTTAGCGATTCGATCTATTATGATAAAAGTTAGAACTCTTCTGGGGTCTATAAAAACACAGAGATATTAAGGAAATTCGCAAAAAAAATTATACCCAAAAATTTCGCAATTTGACTGATATAAGTCTTCCCTTTTTCACTTCAACAATTCGATACATCGTGATAAAAGTTACAACTCTTCTGTGGGCTATCAGAACACAGAGATATTGGAGAAATTAGGAAAAAAACCAATTTTACTCAAAAATTTCGAACTTTGACTGATATAACTCTTTCGTCTTGCACTTTAGCGATTCGATCTATTATGATAAGAGTTAGAACTCTTCTGGGGGCTATAAAAACACAGAGTCATTAAGGAAATTCGCAAAAAAAATTACACTAAAAAATTTCTCAATTTGACTGATATAAGTCTTCCCTTTTTCACTTCAACAATTCGATACATCGTGATAAAAGTTACAACTCTACTGTGGGCTATCAGAACACAGAGATATTGGAGAAATTAGGAAAAAAACCAATTTTACTCAAAAATTTCGAACTTTGACTGATATAACTCTTTTGTCTTGCACTTTAGCGATTCGATCTATTATGATAAAAGTTAGAACTCTTCTGGGGGCTATAAAAACACAGAGACATTAAGGATATTCGCAAAAAAAATTACACTAAAAAATTTCTCAATTTGACTGATATAAGTCTTCCCTTTTTCACTTCAACAATTCGATACATCGTGATAAAAGTTACAACTCTTCTGTGGGCTATCAGAACACAGAGATATTGGAGAAATACGGAAAAAAACTAATTTTACTCAAAAATTTCGAACTTTGACTGATATAACTCTTTCGTCTTGCACTTTAGCGATTCGATCTATTATGATAAAAGTTAGAACTCTTCTGGGGGCTATAAAAACACAGAGATATTAAGGAAATTCGCAAAAAAAATTTTACTCAAAAATTTCGCAATTTGACTTATATAAGTCTTCCCTTTTTCACTTCAACAATTCGATACATCGTGATAAAAGTTACAACTCTACTGTGGGCTATCAGAACACAGAGATATTGGAGAAATTTGGAGAAAAACCAATTTTACTCAAAAATTTCGAACTTTGACTGATATAACTCTATCGTCTTGCACTTTAGCGATTCGATCTATTATGATAAAAGTTAGAACGCTTCTGGGGGCTATAAAAACACAGAGATATTAAGGAAATTCGCAAAAAAAATTACACTCAAAAATTTCTCAATTTGACTGATATAAGTCTTCCCTTTTTCACTTCAACAATTCGATACATCGTGATAAAAGTTACAACTCTTCTGTGGGCTATCAGAACACAGAGATATTGGAGAAATACGGAAAAAAACTAATTATACTCAAAAATTTCGAACTTTGACTGATATAATTGTTTCGTCTTGCACTTTAGCAATTCGATCTATTATGATAAAAGTTAGTACTCTTCTGGGGGCTATAAAAACACAGAGATATTAAGGAAATTCGGAAAAAGAATTATACCCAAAAATTTCGCAATTTGACTGATATAAGTCTTCCCTTTTTCAATTCAACAATTCGATACATCGTGATAAAAGTTACAACTCTTCTGTGGGCTATCAGAACACAGAGATATTGGAGAAATACGGAAGAAAACCAATTTTACTCAAAAATTTCGAACTTTGACTGATATAACTCTTTCGTCTTGCACTTTAGCGATTCGATCTATTAAGATAAAAGTTAGAACTCTTCTGGGGTCTATAAAAACACAGAGATATTAAGGAAATTCGCAAAAAAAATTATACCCAAAAATTTCGCAATTTGACTGATATAAGTCTTCCCTTTTTCACTTCAACAATTCGATACATCGTGATAAAAGTTACAACTCTTCTGTGGGCTATCAGAACACAGAGATATTGGAGAAATACGGAAAAAAACTAATTATACTCAAAAATTTCGAACTTTGACTGATATAATTGTTTCGTCTTGCACTTTAGCAATTCGATTTTTATGATAAAAGTTAGTACTCTTCTGGGGGCTATAAAAACACAGAGATATTAAGGAAATTCGGAAAAAGAATTATACCCAAAAATTTCGCAATTTGACTGATATAAGTCTTCCCTTTTTCACTTCAACAATTCGATACATCGTGATAAAAGTTACAACTCTACTGTGGGCTATCAGAACACAGAGATATTTGGAGAAATTTGGAAAAAAACCAATTTTACTCAAAAATTTCGAACTTTGACTGATATAACTCTTTCGTCTTGCACTTTAGCGATTCGATCTATTATGATAAAAGTTAGAACTCTTCTGGGGGCTATAAAAACACAGAGATATTAAGGAAATTCGGAAAAAAAAATACACTCAAAAATTTCTCAATTTGACTGATATAAGTCTTCCCTTTTTCACTTCAACAATTCGATACATCGTGATAAAAGTTACAACTCTTCTGTGGGCTATCGGAACACAGAGATATTGGAGAAATACGGAAAAAAACTAATTTTACTCAAAAATTTCGAACTTTGACTGATATAACTCTTTCGTCTTGCACTTTAGCGATTCGATCTATTATGATAAAAGTTAGAACTCTTCTGGGGGCTATAAAAACACAGAGATATTAAGGAAATTCGCAAAAAAAATTATACCCAAGAATTTCGCAATTTGACTGATATAAGTCTTCCCTTTTTCACTTCAACAATTCGATACATCGTGATAAAAGTTACAACTCTTCTGTGGGCTATCAGAACACAGAGATATTGGAGAAATACGGAAAAAAACTAATTATACTCAAAAATTTCGAACTTTGACTGATATAACTGTTTCGTCTTGCACTTTAGCAATTCGATCTATTATGATAAAAGTTAGTACTCTTCTGGGGGCTATAAAAACACAGAGATATTAAGGAAATTCGGAAAAAGAATTATACCCAAAAATTTCGCAATTTGACTGATATAAGTCTTCCCTTTTTCAATTCAACAATTCGATACATCGTGATAAAAGTTACAACTCTTCTGTGGGCTATCAGAACACAGAGATATTGGAGAAATACGGAAGAAAACCAATTTTACTCAAAAATTTCGAACTTTGACTGATATAACTCTTTCGTCTTGCACTTTAGCGATTCGATCTATTATGATAAAAGTTAGAACTCTTCTGGGGTCTATAAAAACACAGAGATATTAAGGAAATTCGCAAAAAAAATTATACCCAAAAATTTCGCAATTTGACTGATATAAGTCTTCCCTTTTTCACTTCAACAATTCGATACAACGTGATAAAAGTTACAACTCTTCTGTGGGCTATCAGAACACAGAGATATTGGAAAAATTTGGAAAAAAACCAATTTTACTCAAAAATTTCGAACTTTGACTGATATAACTCTTTCGTCTTGCACTTTAGCGATTCGATCTATTATGATAAAAGTTATAACTCTTCTGGGCTCTATAAAAACACAGAGATATTAAGGATAATCGCAAAAAAAATTTTACTCAAAGATTTCGCAATTTGACTGATAAAAGTCTTCCCTTTTTCACTTCAACAATTCGATACATCGTTATAAAAGTTACAACTCTTCTGTGGGCTATCAGAACACAGAGATATTGGAGAAATTTGGAAAAAAACCAATTTTACTCAAAAATTTCGAACTTTGACTGATATAACACTTTCGTCTTGCACTTTAGCGATTCGATCTATTATGATAAAAGTTATAACTCTTCTGGGGGCTATAAAAACACAGAGATATTAAGGATAATCGCAAAAAAAATTTTACTCAAAGATTTCACAATTTGACTGATAAAAGTCTTCTCTTTTTCACTTCAACAATTCGATACATCGTGATAAAAGTTACAACTCTTCTGTGGGCTATCAGAACACAGAGATATTGGAGAAATTCGGAAAAAAACCAATTTTACTCAAAAATTTCGAACTTAGACTGATATAACTCTTTCGTCTTGCACTTTAGCGATTCGATCTATTATGATAAAAGTTAGAACTCTTCTGGGGTCTATAAAAACACAGAGATATTAAGGAAATTCGCAAAAAAAATTATACTGAAAAATTTCGCAGTTTGACTGATATAAGTCTTCCCTTTTTCACTTCAACAATTCGATACATCGTGATAAAAGTTACAACTCTTCTGTGGGCTATCAGAACACGGAGATATTGTAGAAATTCGGAAAAAAACCAATTTTAATCAAAAATTTCGAACTTTGACTGATATAACTCTTTCGTCTTGCACTTTAGCGATTCGATCTATTATGATAAAAGTTAGAACTCTTCTGGGGGCTATAAAAATACAGAGATATTAAGGAAATTCGCAAAAAAAATTACACTCAAAAATTTCTCAATTTGACTGATATAAGTCTTCCCTTTTTCACTTCAACAATTCGATACATCGTGATAAAAGTTACAACTCTTCTGTGGGCTATCAGAACACAGAGATATTGGAGAAATACGGAAAAAAACTAATTTTACTCAAAAATTTCGAACTTTGACTGATATAACTCTTTCGTCTTGCACTTTAGCGATTCGATCTATTATGATAAAAGTTAGAACTCTTCTGGGGGCTATAAAAACACAGAGATATTAAGGAAATTCGGAAAAAAAATTATACCCAAAAATTTCGCAATTTGACTGATATAAGTCTTCCCTTTTTCAATTCAACAATTCGATACATCGTGATAAAAGTTACAACTCTTCTGTGGGCTATCAGAACACAGAGATATTGGAGAAATACGGAAGAAAACCAATTTTACACAAAAATTTCGAACTTTGACTGATATAACTCTTTCGTCTTGCACTTTAGCGATTCGATCTATTATGATAAAAGTTAGAACTCTTCTGGGGTCTATAAAAACACAGAGATATTAAGGAAATTCGCAAAAAAAATTATACCCAAAAATTTCGCAATTTGACTGATATAAGTCTTCCCTTTTTCACTTCAACAATTCGATACATCGTGATAAAAGTTACAACTCTTCTGTGGGCTATCAGAACACAGAGATATTGGAGAAATTAGGAAAAAAAACAATTTTACTCAAAAATTTCGAACTTTGACTGATATAACTCTTTCGTCTTGCACTTTAGCGATTCGATCTATTATGATAAAAGTTAGAACTCTTCTGGGGTCTATAAAAACACAGAGATATTAAGGAAATTCGCAAAAAAAATTATACCCAAAAATTTCGCAATTTGACTGATATAAGTCTTCCCTTTTTCACTTCAACAATTCGATACATCGTGATAAAAGTTACAACTCTTCTGTGGGCTATCAGAACACAGAGATATTGGAGAAATTAGGAAAAAAACCAATTTTACTCAAAAATTTCAAACTTTGACTGATATAACTCTTTCGTCTTGCACTTTAGCGATTCGATCTATTATGATAAAAGTTAGAACTCTTCTGGGGTCTATAAAAACACAGAGATATTAAGGAAATTCGCAAAAAAAATTATACTCAAAAATTTCGCGATTTGACTGATATAAGTCTTCCCTTTTTCACTTCAACAATTCGATACATCGTGATAAAAGTTACAACTCTTCTGTGGGCTATCAGAACACAGAGATATTGTAGAAATTCGGAAAAAAACCAATTTCAATCAAAAATTTCGAACTTTGACTGATATAACTCTTTCGTCTTGCACCTTAGCGATTCGATCTAATATGATAAAAGTTAGAACTCTTCTGGGGGCTATAAAAACCCAGAGATATTAAGGATATTCGCAAAAAAAATTTTACTCAAAAATTTCGCAATTTGACTGATATAAGTCTTCCCTTTTTCACTTCAACAATTCGATACATCGTGATAAAAGTTACAACTCTTCTGTGGGCTATCAGAACACAGAGATATTGGAGAAATTAGGAAAAAAACCAATTTTACTCAAAAATTTCGAACTTTGACTGATATAACTGTTTTGTCTTGCACTTTAGCGATTCGATCTATTATGAT
Organism: Solenopsis invicta; assembly: GCF_016802725.1. Classification (NCBI taxonomy): domain Eukaryota; kingdom Metazoa; phylum Arthropoda; class Insecta; order Hymenoptera; family Formicidae; genus Solenopsis; species Solenopsis invicta. The sequence continues at coordinate 6,565,294 of NC_052672.1, forward strand.
AAGAGTTAGAACTCTTCTGGGGGCTATAAAAACACAGAGACATTAAGGATATTCGCAAAAAAAATTACACTAAAAAATTTCTCAATTTGACTGATATAAGTCTTCCCTTTTTCACTTCAACAATTCGATACATCGTGATAAAAGTTACAACTCTTCTGTGGGCTATCAGAACACAGAGATATTGGAGAAATACGGAAAAAAACTAATTTTACTCAAAAATTTCGAACTTTGACTGATATAACTCTTTCGTCTTGCACTTTAGCGATTCGATCTATTATGATAAAAGTTAGAACTCTTCTGGGGGCTATAAAAACACGAGATATTAAGGAAATTCGCAAAAAAAATTTTACTCAAAAATTTCGCAATTTGACTGATATAAGTCTTCCCTTTTTCACTTCAACAATTCGATACATCGTGATAAAAGTTACAACTCTACTGTGGGCTATCAGAACACAGAGATATTGGAGAAATTTGGATAAAAACCAATTTTACTCAAAAATTTCGAACTTTGACTGATATAACTCTTTCGTCTTGCACTTTAGCGATTCGATCTATTATGATAAAAGTTAGAACGCTTCTGGGGGCTATAAAAACACAGAGATATTAAGGAAATTCGCAAAAAAATTACACTCAAAAATTTCTCAATTTGACTGATATAAGTCTTCCCTTTTTCACTTCAACAATTCGATACATCGTGATAAAAGTTACAACTCTTCTGTGGGCTATCAGAACACAGAGATATTGGAGAAATACGGAAAAAAACTAATTATACTCAAAAATTTCGAACTTTGACTGATATAATTGTTTCGTCTTGCACTTTAGCAATTCGATCTATTATGATAAAAGTTAGTACTCTTCTGGGGGCTATAAAAACACAGAGATATTAAGGAAATTCGGAAAAAGAATTATACCCAAAAATTTCGCAATTTGACTGATATAAGTCTTCCCTTTTTCAATTCAACAATTCGATACATAGTGATAAAAGTTACAACTCTTCTGTGGGCTATCAGAACACAGAGATATTGGAGAAATACGGAAGAAAACCAATTTTAATCAAAAATTTCGAACTTTGTCTGATATAACTCTTTCGTCTTGCACTTTAGCGATTCGATCTATTATGATAAAAGTTAGAACTCTTCTGGGGTCTATAAAAACACAGAGATATTAAGGAAATTCGCAAAAAAAATTATACCCAAAAATTTCGCAATTTGACTGATATAAGTCTTCCCTTTTTCACTTCAACAATTCGATACAACGTGATAAAAGTTACAACTCTTCTGTGGGCTATCAGAACACAGAGATATTGGAAAAATTTGGAAAAAAACCAATTTTACTCAAAAATTTCGAACTTTGACTGATATAACTCTTTCGTCTTGCACTTTAGCGATTCGATCTATTATGATAAAAGTTATAACTCTTCTGGGGGCTATAAAAACACAGAGATATTAAGGATAATCGCAAAAAAAATTTTACTCAAAGATTTCGCAATTTGACTGATAAAAGTCTTCCCTTTTTCACTTCAACAATTCGATACATCGTGATAAAAGTTACAACTCTTCTGTGGGCTATCAGAACACAGAGATATTGGAGAAATTCGGAAAAAAACCAATTTAACTCAAAAATTTCGAACTTTGACTGATATAACTCTTTCGTCTTGCACTTTAGCGATTCGATCTATTATGATAAAAGTTATAACTCTTCTGGGGGCTATAAAAACACAGAGATATTAAGGATATTCACAAAAAAAATTTTACTCAAAGATTTCGCAATTTGACTGATAAAAGTCTTCCCTTTTTCACTTCAACAATTCGATACATCGTGATAAAAGTTACAACTCTTCTGTGGGCTATCAGAACACAGAGATATTGGAGAAATTCGGAAAAAAACCAATTTTACTCAAAAATTTCGAACTTTGACTGATATAACTCTTTCGTCTTGCACTTTAGCGATTCGATCTATTATGATAAAAGTTATAACTCTTCTGGGGGCTATAAAAACACAGAGATATTAAGGAAATTCGCAAAAAAAATTATACTCAAAAATTTCGCAATTTGACTGATATAAGTCTTCCCTTTTTCACTTCAACAATTCGATACATCGTGATAAAAGTTACAAATCTTCTGTGGGCTATCAGAACACAGAGATATTGGAGAAATACGGAAAAAACTAATTATACTCAAAAATTTCAAACTTTGACTGATATAACTGTTTCGTCTTGCACTTTAGCGATTCGATCTATTATGATAAAAGTTAGTGCTCTTCTGGGGGCTATAAAAACATAGAGATATTAAGGAAATTCGCAAAAAAAATTTTACTCAAAAATTTCGCAATTTGACTGATATAAGTCTTCCCTTTTTCACTTCAACAATTCTATACTACGTGATGAAAGTTACAACTCTTCTGTGGGCTATCAGAGCACAGAGATATTGGAGAAATTCGGAAAAAAACCAATTTTACTCAAAAATTTCGAACTTTGACTGATATAAATCTTTCGTCTTGCACTTTAGCGATTCGATCTATTATGATAAAAGTTAGTACTCTTCTGGGGGCTATAAAAACACAGAGATATTAAGGAAATTCGCAAAAAAAATTTTACTCAAAAATTTCGCAATTTGACTGATATAAGTCTTCCCTTTTTCACTTCAACAATTCGATACATCGTGATAAAAGTTACAACTCTTCTGTGGGCTATCAGAACACGGAGATATTGGAGAAATTCGGAAAAAAACCAATTTTACTCAAAAATTTCGAACTTTGACTAATATAACTCTTTCGACTTGCACTTTAGCGATTCGATCTATTATGATAAAAGTTAGAACTCTTCTGGGGGCTATAAAAACACAGAGATATTAAGGAAATTCGCAAAAAAAATTTTACTCAAAAATTTCGTAATTTGACTGATATAAGTCTTCCCTTTTTCACTTCAACAATTCGATACATCGTGATAAAAGTTACAACTCTTCTGTGGGCTATCAGAACACAGAGATATTGGAGAAATTCGGAAAAAAACCAATTTTACTCAAAAATTTCGAACTTTGACTGATATAACTCTTTCGTCTTGCACTTTAGCGATTCGATCTATTATGATAAAAGTTATAACTCTTCTGGGGGCTATAAAAACACAGAGATATTAAGGATAATCGCAAAAAAAATTTTACTCAAAGTTTTCGCAATTTGACTGATAAAAGTCTTCCCTTTTTCACTTCAACAATTCGATACATCGTGATAAAAGTTACAACTCTTCTGTGGGCTATCAGAACACAGAGATATTGGAGAAATTCGGAAAAAAACCAATTTTACTAAAAAATTTCGAACTTTGACTGATATAACACTTTCGTCTTGCACTTTAGCGATTCGATCTATTATGATAAAAGTTAGAACTCTTCTGGCGTCTATAAAAACACAGAGATATTAAGGAAATTCGCAAAAAAAATTATACTCAAAAATTTCGCAATTTGACTGATATAAGTCTTCCCTTTTTCACTTCAACAATTCGATACATCGTGATAAAAGTTACAACTCTTCTGTGAGCTATCAGAACACAGAGATATTGTAGAAATTCGGAAAAAAACCAATTTTAATCAAAAATTTCGAACTTTGACTGATATAACTCTTTCGTCTTGCACTTTAGCGATTCGATCTAATATGATAAAAGTTAGAACTCTTCTGGGGGCTATAAAAACCCAGAGATATTAAGGATATTCGCAAAAAAAATTTTACTCAAAAATTCGCAATTTGACTGACATAAGTCTTCCCTTTTTCACTTCAACAATTCGATACATCGTGATAAAAGTTACAACTCTTCTGTGGGCAATCAGAACACAGAGATATTGGAGAAATACGGAAAAAAACTAATTATACTCAAAAATTTCGAACTTTGACTGATATAACTGTTTCGTCTTGCACTTTAGCGATTCGATCTATTATGATAAAAGTTAGTACTCTTCTGGGGGCTATAAAAACACAGAGATATTAAGGAAATTCGAAAAAAAAATTTTACTCAAAAATTTCGCAATTTGACTGATATAAGTCTTCCCTTTTTCACTTCAACAATTCTATACTACGTGATGAAAGTTACAACTCTTCTGTGGGCTATCAGAGCACAGAGATATTGGAGAAATTCGGAAAAAAACCAATTTTAATCAAAAATTTCGAACTTTGACTGATATAACTCTTTCGTCTTGCACTTTAGCGATTCGATCTATTATGATAAAAGTTAGAACTCTTCTGGGGTCTATAAAAACACAGAGATATTAAGGAAATTCGCAAAAAAAATTATACCCAAAAATTTCGCAATTTGACTGATATAAGTCTTCCCTTTTTCACTTCAACAATTCGATACTACGTGATAAAAGTTACAACTCTTCTGTGGGCTATCAGAACACAGAGATATTGGAGAAATTAGGAAAAAAACCAATTTTACTCAAAAATTTCGAACTTTGACTGATATAACTCTTTCGTCTTGCACTTTAGCGATTCGATCTATTATGATAAAAGTTATAACTCTTCTGGGGGCTATAAAAACACAGAGATATTAAGGATAATCGCAAAAAAAATTTTACTCAAAGATTTCGCAATTTGACTGATAAAAGTCTTCCCTTTTTCACTTCAACAATTCGATACATCGTGATAAAAGTTACAACTCTTCTGTGGGCTATCAGAACACAGAGATATTGGAGAAATTCGGAAAAAAACCAATTTTACTCAAAAATTTCGAACTTTGACTGATATAACTCTTTCGTCTTGCACTTTAGCGATTCGATCTATTATGATAAAAGTTATAACTCTTCTGGGGGCTATAAAAACACAGAGATATTAAGGATATTCACAAAAAAAATTTTACTCAAAGATTTCGCAATTTGACTGATAAAAGTCTTCCCTTTTTCACTTCAACAATTCGATACATCGTGATAAAAGTTACAACTCTTCTGTGGGCTATCAGAACACAGAGATATTGGAGAAATTCGGAAAAAAACCAATTTTACTCAAAAATTTCGAACTTTGACTGATATAACTCTTTCGTCTTGCACTTTAGCGATTCGATCTATTATGATAAAAGTTATAACTCTTCTGGGGGCTATAAAAACACAGAGATATTAAGGATATTCGCAAAAAAAATTACACTCAAAAATTTCTCAATTTGACTGATATAAGTCTTCCCTTTTTCACTTCAACAATTCGATACATCGTGATAAAAGTTACAAATCTTCTGTGGGCTATCAGAACACAGAGATATTGGAGAAATACGGAAAAAACTAATTATACTCAAAAATTTCAAACTTTGACTGATATAACTGTTTCGTCTTGCACTTTAGCGATTCGATCTATTATGATAAAAGTTAGTACTCTTCTGGGGGCTATAAAAACACAGAGATATTAAGGAAATTCGGAAAAAAAATTTTACTCAAAAATTTCGCAATTTGACTGATATAAGTCTTCCCTTTTTCACTTCAACAATTCTATACTACGTGATGAAGGTTACAACTCTTCTGTGGGCTATCAGAGCACAGAGATATTGGAGAAATTCGGAAAAAAACCAATTTTACTCAAAAATTTCGAACTTTGACTGATATAAATCTTTCGTCTTGCACTTTAGCGATTCGATCTATTATGATAAAAGTTAGTACTCTTCTGGGGGCTATAAAAACACAGAGATATTAAGGAAATTCGCAAAAAAAATTTTACTCAAAAATTTCGCAATTTGACTGATATAAGTCTTCCCTTTTTCACTTCAACAATTCGATACATCGTGATAAAAGTTACAACTCTTCTGTGGGCTATCAGAACACGGAGGTATTGGAGAAATTCGGAAAAAAACCAATTTTACTCAAAAATTTCGAACTTTGACTAATATAACTCTTTCGACTTGCACTTTAGCGATTCGATCTATTATGATAAAAGTTAGAACTCTTCTGGGGGCTATAAAAACACAGAGATATTAAGGAAATTCGAAAAAAAAATTTTACTCAAAAATTTCGTAATTTGACTGATATAAGTCTTCCCTTTTTCACTTCAACAATTCGATACATCGTGATAAAAGTTACAACTCTTCTGTGGGCTATCAGAACACAGAGATATTGGAGAAATTCGGAAAAAAACCAATTTTACTCAAAAATTTCGAACTTTGACTGATATAACTCTTTCGTCTTGCACTTTAGCGATTCGATCTATTATGATAAAAGTTATAACTCTTCTGGGGGCTATAAAAACACAGAGATATTAAGGATAATCGCAAAAAAAATTTTACTCAAAGTTTTCGCAATTTGACTGATAAAAGTCTTCCCTTTTTCACTTCAACAATTCGATACATCGTGATAAAAGTTACAACTCTTCTGTGGGCTATCAGAACACAGAGATATTGGAGAAATTCGGAAAAAAACCAATTTTACTCAAAAATTTCAAACTTTGACTGATATAACACTTTCGTCTTGCACTTTAGCGATTCGATCTATTATGATAAAAGTTAGAACTCTTCTGGGGTCTATAAAAACAGAGATATTAAGGAAATTCGCAAAAAAAATTTTACTGAAAAATTTCGCAATTTGACTGATATAAGTCTTCCCTTTTTCACTTCAACAATTCGATACATCGTTATAAAAGTTACAACTCTTCTGTGAGCTATCAGAACACAGAGATATTGTAGAAATTCGGAAAAAAACCAATTTTAATCAAAAATTTCGAACTTTGACTGATATAACTCTTTCGTCTTGCACTTTAGCGATTCGATCTAATATGATAAAAGTTAGAACTCTTCTGGGGGCTATAAAAACACAGAGATATTAAGGAAATTCGCAAAAAAAATTATACCCAAAAATTTCGCAATTTGACTGATATAAGCCTTCTCTTTTTCACTTCAACAATTCGATACATCGTGATAAAAGTTACAACTCTTCTGTGGGCAATCAGAACACAGAGATATTGGAGAAATACGGAAAAAAACTAATTATACTCAAAAATTTCGAACTTTGACTGATATAACTGTTTCGTCTTGCACTTTAGCCATTCGATCTATTATGATAAAAGTTAGTACTCTTCTGGGGGCTATAAAAACACAGAGATATTAAGGAAAGTCGGAAAAAAAGTTTCACTCAAAAATTTCGCAATTTGACTGATATAAGTCTTCCCTTTTTCACTTCAACAATTCTATACTACGTGATGAAAGTTACAACTCTTCTGTGGGCTATCAGAGCACAGAGATATTTTAGAAATTCGGAAAAAAACCAATTTTACTCAAAAATTTCGAACTTTGACTGATATAACTCTTTCGTCTTGCACTTTAGCGATTCGATCTATTATGATAAAAGTTAGAACTCTTCTGGGGTCTATAAAAACACAGAGATATTAAGGAAATTCGCAAAAAAAATTATACCCAAAAATTTCGCAATTTGACTGATATAAGTCTTTCCTTTTTCACTTCAACAATTCGATACATCGTGATAAAAGTTACAACTCTTCTGTGGGCTATCAGAACACAGAGATATTGGAGAAATACGGAAAAAAACTAATTATACTCAAAAATTTCGAACTTTGACTGATATAATTGTTTCGTTTTGCACTTTAGCAAATCGATCTATTATGATAAAAGTTAGTACTCTTCTGGGGGCTATAAAAACACAGAGATATTAAGGAAATTCGGAAAAAGAATTATACCCAAAAATTTCGCAATTTGACTGATATAAGTCTTCCCTTTTTCAATTCAACAATTCGATACATCGTGATAAAAGTTACAACTCTTCTGTGGGCTATCAGAACACAGAGATATTGGAGAAATACGGAAGAAAACCAATTTTACTCAAAAATTTCGAACTTTGACTGATATAACTCTTTCGTCTTGCACTTTAGCGATTCGATCTATTATGATAAAAGTTATAACTCTTCTGGGGGCTATAAAAACACAGAGATATTAAGGATAATCGCAAAAAAAATTTTACTCAAAGATTTCGCAATTTGACTGATAAAAGTCTTCCCTTTTTCACTTCAACAATTCGATACATCGTGATAAAAGTTACAACTCTTCTGTGGGCTATCAGAACACAGAGATATTGGAGAAATTCGGAAAAAAACCAATTTTACTCAAAAATTTCGAACTTTGACTGATATAACTCTTTCGTCTTGCACTTTAGCGATTCGATCTATTATGATAAAAGTTAGAACTCTTCTGGGGGCTATAAAAACACAGAGATATTAAGGAAATTCGCAAAAAAAATTATACCCAAAAATTTCGCAATTTGACTGATATAAGACTTCTCTTTTTCACTTCAACAATTCGATACATCGTGATAAAAGTTACAACTCTTCTGTGGGCAATCAGAACACAGAGATATTGGAGAAATACGGAAAAAAACTAATTATACTCAAAAATTTCGAACTTTGACTGATATAACTGTTTCGTCTTGCACTTTAGCCATTCGATCTATTATGATAAAAGTTAGTACTCTTCTGGGGGCTATAAAAACACAGAGATATTAAGGAAAGTCGGAAAAAAAGTTTCACTCAAAAATTTCGCAATTTGACTGATATAAGTCTTCCCTTTTTCACTTCAACAATTCTATACTACGTGATGAAAGTTACAACTCTTCTGTGGGCTATCAGAGCACAGAGATATTTTAGAAATTCGGAAAAAAACCAATTTTACTCAAAAATTTCGAACTTTGACTGATATAACTTTTTCGTCTTGCACTTTAGCGATTCGATCTATTATGATAAAAGTTAGAACTCTTCTGGGGTCTATAAAAACACAGAGATATTAAGGAAATTCGCAAAAAAAATTATACCCAAAAATTTCGCAATTTGACTGATATAAGTCTTTCCTTTTTCACTTCAACAATTCGATACATCGTGATAAAAGTTACAACTCTTCTGTAGGCTATCAGAACACAGAGATATTGGAGAAATACGGAAAAAAACTAATTATACTCAAAAATTTCGAACTTTGACTGATATAATTGTTTCGTCTTGCACTTTAGCAAATCGATCTATTATGATAAAAGTTAGTACTCTTCTGGGGGCTATAAAAACACAGAGATATTAAGGAAATTCGGAAAAAGAATTATACCCAAAAATTTCGCAATTTGACTGATATAAGTCTTCCCTTTTTCAATTCAACAATTCGATACATCGTGATAAAAGTTACAACTCTTCTGTGGGCTATCAGAACACAGAGATATTGGAGAAATACGGAAGAAAACCAATTTTACTCAAAAATTTCGAACTTTGACTGATATAACTCTTTCGTCTTGCACTTTAGCGATTCGATCTATTATGATAAAAGTTAGAACTCTTCTGGGGGCTATAAAAACACAGAGATATTAAGGAAATTCGCAAAAAAAATTACACTCAAAAATTTCTCAATTTGACTGATATAAGTCTTCCCTTTTTCACTTCAACAATTCGATACATCGTGGTAAAAGTTACAACTCTTCTGTGGGCTATCGGAACACAGACATATTGGAGAAATACGGGAAAAAACTAATTTTACTCAAAAATTTCGAACTTTGACTGATATGACTCTTTCGTCTTGCACTTTAGCGATTCGATCTATTATGATAAAAGTTAGAACTCTTCTGGGGGCTATAAAAACACAGAGATATTAAGGAAATTCGCAAAAAAAATTATACCCAAAAATTTCGCAATTTGACTGATATAAGCCTTCTCTTTTTCACTTCAACAATTCGATACATCGTGATAAAAGTTACAACTCTTCTGTGGGCAATCAGAACACAGAGATATTGGAGAAATACGGAAAAAAACTAATTATACTCAAAAATTTCGAACTTTGACTGATATAACTGTTTCGTCTTGCACTTTAGCCATTCGATCTATTATGATAAAAGTTAGTACTCTTCTGGGGGCTATAAAAACACAGAGATATTAAGGAAAGTCGGAAAAAAAGTTTCACTCAAAAATTTCGCAATTTGACTGATATAAGTCTTCCCTTTTTCACTTCAACAATTCTATACTACGTGATGAAAGTTACAACTCTTCTGTGGGCTATCAGAGCACAGAGATATTTTAGAAATTCGGAAAAAAACCAATTTTACTCAAAAATTTCAAACTTTGACTGATATAACTCTTTCGTCTTGCACTTTAGCGATTCGATCTATTATGATAAAAGTTAGAACTCTTCTGGGGTCTATAAAAACACAGAGATATTAAGGAAATTCGCAAAAAAAATTATACCCAAAAATTTCGCAATTTGACTGATATAAGTCTTTCCTTTTTCACTTCAACAATTCGATACATCGTGATAAAAGTTACAACTCTTCTGTGGGCTATCAGAACACAGAGATATTGGAGAAATACGGAAAAAAACTAATTATACTCAAAAATTTCGAACTTTGACTGATATAATTGTTTCGTCTTGCACTTTAGCAAATCGATCTATTATGATAAAAGTTAGTACTCTTCTGGGGGCTATAAAAACACAGAGATATTAAGGAAATTCGGAAAAAGAATTATACCCAAAAATTTCGCAATTTGACTGATATAAGTCTTCCCTTTTTCAATTCAACAATTCGATACATCGTGATAAAAGTTACAACTCTTCTGTGGGCTATCAGAACACAGAGATATTGGAGAAATACGGAAGAAAACCAATTTTACTCAAAAATTTCGAACTTTGACTGATATAACTCTTTCGTCTTGCACTTTAGCGATTCGATCTATTATGATAAAAGTTAGAACTCTTCTGGGGTCTATAAAAACACAGAGATATTAAGGAAATTCGCAAAAAAAATTATACCCAAAAATTTCGCAATTTGACTGATATAAGTCTTCCCTTTTTCACTTCAACAATTCGATACATCGTGATAAAAGTTACAACTCTTCTGTGGGCTATCAGAACACAGAGATATTGGAGAAATTAGGAAAAAAACCAATTTTACTCAAAAATTTCGAACTTTGACTGATATAACTCTTTCGTCTTGCACTTTAGCGATTCGATCTATTATGATAAGAGTTAGAACTCTTCTGGGGGCTATAAAAACACAGAGTCATTAAGGAAATTCGCAAAAAAAATTACACTAAAAAATTTCTCAATTTGACTGATATAAGTCTTCCCTTTTTCACTTCAACAATTCGATACATCGTGATAAAAGTTACAACTCTTCTGTGGGCTATCAGAACACAGAGATATTGGAGAAATTAGGAAAAAAACCAATTTTACTCAAAAATTTCGAACTTTGACTGATATAACTCTTTCGTCTTGCACTTTAGCGATTCGATCTATTATGATAAAAGTTAGAACTCTTCTGGGGGCTATAAAAACACAGAGACATTAAGGATATTCGCAAAAAAAATTACACTAAAAAATTTCTCAATTTGACTGATATAAGTCTTCCCTTTTTCACTTCAACAATTCGATACATCGTGATAAAAGTTACAACTCTTCTGTGGGCTATCAGAACACAGAGATATTGGAGAAATACGGAAAAAAACTAATTTTACTCAAAAATTTCGAACTTTGACTGATATAACTCTTTCGTCTTGCACTTTAGCGATTCGATCTATTATGATAAAAGTTAGAACTCTTCTGGGGGCTATAAAAACAGAGATATTAAGGAAATTCGCAAAAAAAATTTTACTCAAAAATTTCGCAATTTGACTGATATAAGTCTTCCCTTTTTCACTTCAACAATTCGATACATCGTTATAAAAGTTACAACTCTACTGTGGGCTATCAGAACACAGAGATATTGGAGAAATTTGGAGAAAAACCAATTTTACTCAAAAATTTCGAACTTTGACTGATATAACTCTATCGTCTTGCACTTTAGCGATTCGATCTATTATGATAAAAGTTAGAACTCTTCTGGGGGCTATAAAAACACAGAGATATTAAGGAAATTCGCAAAAAAAATTACACTCAAAAATTTCTCAATTTGACTGATATAAGTCTTCCCTTTTTCACTTCAACAATTCGATACATCGTGATAAAAGTTACAACTCTTCTGTGGGCTATCAGAACACAGAGATATTGGAGAAATACGGAAAAAAACTAATTATACTCAAAAATTTCGAACTTTGACTGATATAACTGTTTCGTCTTGCACTTTAGCAATTCGATTTTTATGATAAAAGTTAGTACTCTTCTGGGGGCTATAAAAACACAGAGATATTAAGGAAATTCGGAAAAAGAATTATACCCAAAAATTTCGCAATTTGACTGATATAAGTCTTCCCTTTTTCACTTCAACATTTCGATACATCGTGATAAAAGTTACAACTCTTCTGTGGGCTATCAGAACACAGAGATATTGGAGAAATACGGAAGAAAACCAATTTTACTCAAAAATTTCGAACTTTGACTGATATAACTCTTTCGTCTTGCACTTTAGCTATTCGATCTATTATGATAAAAGTTAGAACTCTTCTGGGGTCTATAAAAACACAGAGATATTAAGGAAATTGGCAAAAAAATTATACCCAAAAATTTCGCAATTTGACTGATATAAGTCTTCCCTTTTTCACTTCAACAATTCGATACATCGTGATAAAAGTTACAACTCTTCTGTGGGCTATCAGAACACAGAGATATTGGAGAAATACGGAAAAAAACTAATTAATATTCAAAAATTTCGAACTTTGACTGATATAACTGTTTCGTCTTGCACTTTAGCAATTCGATCTATTATGATAAAAGTTAGTACTCTTCTGGGGGCTATAAAAACACAGAGATATTAAGGAAATTCGGAAAAAAAATTATACCCAAAAATTTCGCAATTTGACTGATATAAGTCTTCCCTTTTTCACTTCAACAATTCGATACATCGTGATAAAAGTTACAACTCTTCTGTGGGCTATCAGAACACAGAGATATTGGAGAAATTCGGGAAAAAACCAATTTTACTCAAAAATTTCGAACTTTGACTGATATAACTCTTTCGTCTTGCACTTTAGCGATTCGATCTATTATGATAAAAGTTAGAAGTCTTCTGGGGGCTATAAAAACACAGAGATATTAAGGAAATTCGGAAAAAAAAATACACTCAAAAATTTCTCAATTTGACTGATATAAGTCTTCCCTTTTTCACTTCAACAATTCGATACATCGTGATAAAAGTTACAACTCTTCTGTGGGCTATCAGAACACAGAGATATTGGAGAAATACGGAAAAAAACTAATTTTACTCAAAAATTTCGAACTTTGACTGATATAACTCTTTCGTCTTGCACTTTAGCGATTCGATCTATTATGATAAAAGTTAGAACTCTTCTGGGGGCTATAAAAACACAGAGATATTAAGGAAATTCGCAAAAAAAATTATACCCAAAAATTTCGCAATTTGACTGATATAAGTCTTCCCTTTTTCACTTCAACAATTCGATACATCGTGATAAAAGTTACAACTCTTCTGTGGGCTATCAGAACACAGAGATATTGGAGAAATACGGAAAAAAACTAATTATACTCAAAAATTTCGAACTTTGACTGATATAACTGTTTCGTCTTGCACTTTAGCGATTCGATCTATTATGATAAAAGTTAGTACTCTTCTGGGGGCTATAAAAACACAGAGATATTAAGGAAATTCGGAAAAAGAATTATACCCAAAAATTTCGCAATTTGACTGATATAAGTCTTCCCTTTTTCACTTCAACAATTCGATACATCGTGATAAAAGTTACAACTCTTCTGTGGGCTATCAGAACACAGAGATATTGGAGAAATACGGAAGAAAACCAATTTTACTCAAAAATTTCGAACTTTGACTGATATAAATCTTTCGTCTTGCACTTTAGTGATTCGATCTATTATGATAAAAGTTAGAACTCTTCTGGGGGCTATAAAAACACAGAGATATTAAGGAAATTCGCAAAAAAAATTACACTCAAAAATTTCTCAATTTGACTGATATAAGTCTTCCCTTTTTCACTTGAACAATTCGATACATCGTGATAAAAGTTACAACTCTTCTGTGGGCTATCGGAACACAGACATATTGGAGAAATACGGGAAAAAACTAATTTTACTCAAAAATTTCGAACTTTGACTGATATAACTCTTTCGTCTTGCACTTTAGCGATTCGATCTATTATGATAAAAGTTAGAACTCTTCTGGGGGCTATAAAAACACAGAGATATTAAGGAAATTCGCAAAAAAAATTATACCCAAAAATTTCGCAATTTGACTGATATAAGCCTTCTCTTTTTCACTTCAACAATTCGATACATCGTGATAAAAGTTACAACTCTTCTGTGGGCTATCAGAACACAGAGATATTGGAGAAATACGGAAAAAAACTAATTATACTCAAAAATTTCGAACTTTGACTGATATAACTGTTTCGTCTTGCACTTTAGCGATTCGATCTATTATGATAAAAGTTAGTACTCTTCTGGGGGCTATAAAAACACAGAGATATTAAGGAAAGTCGGAAAAAAAGTTTCACTCAAAAATTTCGCAATTTGACTGATATAAGTCTTCCCTTTTTCACTTCAACAATTCTATACTACGTGATGAAAGTTACAACTCTTCTGTGGGCTATCAGAGCACAGAGATATTTAAGAAATTCGGAAAAAAACCAATTTTACTCAAAAATTTCGAACTTTGACTGATATAACTCTTTCGTCTTGCACTTTAGCGATTCGATCTATTGTGATAAAAGTTAGAACTCTTCTGGGGTCTATAAAAACACAGAGATATTAAGGAAATTCGCAAAAAAAATTATACCCAAAAATTTCGCAATTTGACTGATATAAGTCTTCCCTTTTTCACTTCAACAATTCGATACATCGTGATAAAAGTTACAACTCTTCTGTGGGCTATCAGAACACAGAGATATTGGAGAAATACGGAAAAAAACTAATTATACTCAAAAATTTCGAACTTTGACTGATATAATTGTTTCGTCTTGCACTTTAGCAAATCGATCTATTATGATAAAAGTTAGTACTCTTCTGGGGGCTATAAAAACACAGAGATATTAAGGAAATTCGGAAAAAGAATTATACCCAAAAATTTCGCAATTTGACTGATATAAGTCTTCCCTTTTTCAATTCAACAATTCGATACATCGTGATAAAAGTTACAACTCTTCTGTGGGCTATCAGAACACAGAGATATTGGAGAAATACGGAAGAAAACCAATTTTACTCAAAAATTTCGAACTTTGACTGATATAACTCTTTCGTCTTGCACTTTAGCGATTCGATCTATTATGATAAAAGTTAGAACTCTTCTGGGGTCTATAAAAACACAGAGATATTAAGGAAATTCGCAAAAAAAATTATACCCAAAAATTTCGCAATTTGACTGATATAAGTCTTCCCTTTTTCACTTCAACAATTCGATACATCGTGATAAAAGTTACAACTCTTCTGTGGGCTATCAGAACACAGAGATATTGGAGAAATTAGGAAAAAAACCAATTTTACTCAAAAATTTCGAACTTTGACTGATATAACTCTTTCGTCTTGCACTTTAGCGATTCGATCTATTATGATAAGAGTTAGAACTCTTCTGGGGGCTATAAAAACACAGAGATCATTAAGGAAATTCGCAAAAAAAATTACACTAAAAAATTTCTCAATTTGACTGATATAAGTCTTCCCTTTTTCACTTCAACAATTCGATACATCGTGATAAAAGTTACAACTCTACTGTGGGCTATCAGAACACAGAGATATTGGAGAAATTAGGAAAAAAACCAATTTTACTCAAAAATTTCGAACTTTGACTGATATAACTCTTTTGTCTTGCACTTTAGCGATTCGATCTATTATGATAAAAGTTAGAACTCTTCTGGGGGCTATAAAAACACAGAGACATTAAGGATATTCGCAAAAAAAATTACACTAAAAAATTTCTCAATTTGACTGATATAAGTCTTCCCTTTTTCACTTCAACAATTCGATACATCGTGATAAAAGTTACAACTCTTCTGTGGGCTATCAGAACACAGAGATATTGGAGAAATACGGAAAAAAACTAATTTTACTCAAAAATTTCGAACTTTGACTGATATAACTCTTTCGTCTTGCACTTTAGCGATTCGATCTATTATGATAAAAGTTAGAACTCTTCTGGGGGCTATAAAAACACAGAGATATTAAGGAAATTCGCAAAAAAAATTTTACTCAAAAATTTCGCAATTTGACTGATATAAGTCTTCCCTTTTTCACTTCAACAATTCGATACATCGTGATAAAAGTTACAACTCTACTGTGGGCTATCAGAACACAGAGATATTGGAGAAATTTGGAGAAAAACCAATTTTACTCAAAAATTTCGAACTTTGACTGATATAACTCTATCGTCTTGCACTTTAGCGATTCGATCTATTATGATAAAAGTTAGAACGCTTCTGGGGGCTATAAAAACACAGAGATATTAAGGAAATTCGCAAAAAAAATTACACTCAAAAATTTCTCAATTTGACTGATATAAGTCTTCCCTTTTTCACTTCAACAATTCGATACATCGTGATAAAAGTTACAACTCTTCTGTGGGCTATCAGAACACAGAGATATTGGAGAAATACGGAAAAAAACTAATTATACTCAAAAATTTCGAACTTTGACTGATATAATTGTTTCGTCTTGCACTTTAGCAATTCGATCTATTATGATAAAAGTTAGTACTCTTCTGGGGGCTATAAAAACACAGAGATATTAAGGAAATTCGGAAAAAGAATTATACCCAAAAATTTCGCAATTTGACTGATATAAGTCTTCCCTTTTTCAATTCAACAATTCGATACATCGTGATAAAAGTTACAACTCTTCTGTGGGCTATCAGAACACAGAGATATTGGAGAAATACGGAAGAAAACCAATTTTACTCAAAAATTTCGAACTTTGACTGATATAACTCTTTCGTCTTGCACTTTAGCGATTCGATCTATTAAGATAAAAGTTAGAACTCTTCTGGGGTCTATAAAAACACAGAGATATTAAGGAAATTCGCAAAAAAAATTATACCCAAAAATTTCGCAATTTGACTGATATAAGTCTTCCCTTTTTCACTTCAACAATTCGATACATCGTGATAAAAGTTACAACTCTTCTGTGGGCTATCAGAACACAGAGATATTGGAGAAATACGGAAAAAAACTAATTATACTCAAAAATTTCGAACTTTGACTGATATAATTGTTTCGTCTTGCACTTTAGCAATTCGATCTATTATGATAAAAGTTAGTACTCTTCTGGGGGCTATAAAAACACAGAGATATTAAGGAAATTCGGAAAAAAAATTATACCCAAAAATTTCGCAATTTGACTGATATAAGTCTTCCCTTTTTCACTTCAACAATTCGATACATCGTGATAAAAGTTACAACTCTACTGTGGGCTATCAGAACACAGAGATATTGGAGAAATTTGGAGAAAAACCAATTTTACTCAAAAATTTCGAACTTTGACTGATATAACTCTTTCGTCTTGCACTTTAGCGATTCGATCTATTATGATAAAAGTTAGAACTCTTCTGGGGGCTATAAAAACACAGAGATATTAAGGAAATTCGGAAAAAAAATACACTCAAAAATTTCTCAATTTGACTGATATAAGTCTTCCCTTTTTCACTTCAACAATTCGATACATCGTTATAAAAGTTACAACTCTTCTGTGGGCTATCGGAACACAGAGATATTGGAGAAATACGGAAAAAAACTAATTTTACTCAAAAATTTCGAACTTTGACTGATATAACTCTTTCGTCTTGCACTTTAGCGATTCGATCTATTATGATAAAAGTTAGAACTCTTCTGGGGTCTATAAAAACACAGAGATATTAAGGAAATTCGCAAAAAAATTATACCCAAAAATTTCGCAATTTGACTGATATAAGTCTTCCCTTTTTCACTTCAACAATTCGATACATCGTGATAAAAGTTACAACTCTTCTGTGGGCTATCAGAACACAGAGATATTGGAGAAATACGGAAAAAAACTAATTATACTCAAAAATTTCGAACTTTGACTGATATAACTGTTTCGTCTTGCACTTTAGCGATTCGATCTATTATGATAAAAGTTAGTACTCTTCTGGGGGCTATAAAAACACAGAGATATTAAGGAAATTCGGAAAAAGAATTATACCCAAAAATTTCGCAATTTGACTGATATAAGTCTTCCCTTTTTCACTTCAACATTTCGATACATCGTGATAAAAGTTACAACTCTTCTGTGGGCTATCAGAACACAGAGATATTGGAGAAATACGGAAGAAAACCAATTTTACTCAAAAATTTCGAACTTTGACTGATATAACTCTTTCGTCTTGCACTTTAGCGATTCGATCTATTATGATAAAAGTTAGAACTCTTCTGGGGTCTATAAAAACACAGAGATATTAAGGAAATTCGCAAAAAAATTATACCCAAAAATTTCGCAATTTGACTGATATAAGTCTTCCCTTTTTCACTTCAACAATTCGATACATCGTGATAAAAGTTACAACTCTTCTGTGGGCTATCAGAACACAGAGATATTGGAGAAATTTGGAAAAAAACCAATTTTACTCAAAAATTTCGAACTTTGACTGATATAACTCTTTCGTCTTGCACTTTAGCGATTCGATCTATTATGATAAAAGTTATAACTCTTCTGGGCTCTATAAAAACACAGAGATATTAAGGATAATCGCAAAAAAAATTTTACTCAAAGATTTCGCAATTTGACTGATAAAAGTCTTCCCTTTTTCACTTCAACAATTCGATACATCGTGATAAAAGTTACAACTCTTCTGTGGGCTATCAGAACACAGAGATATTGGAGAAATTCGGAAAAAAACCAATTTTACTCAAAAATTTCGAACTTTGACTGATATAACTCTTTCGTCTTGCACTTTAGCGATTCGATCTATTATGATAAAAGTTAGAACTCTTCTGGGGGCTATAAAAACACAGAGATATTAAGGATAATCGCAAAAAAAATTTTACTCAAAGATTTCACAATTTGACTGATAAAAGTCTTCCCTTTTTCACTTCAACAATTCGATACATCGTGATAAAAGTTACAACTCTTCTGTGGGCTATCAGAACACAGAGATATTGGAGAAATTCGGAAAAAAACCAATTTTACTCAAAAATTTCGAACTTTGACTGATATAACTCTTTCGTCTTGCACTTTAGCGATTCGATCTATTATGGTAAAAGTTAGAACTCTTCTGGGGTCTATAAAAACACAGAGATATTAAGGAAATTCGCAAAAAAAATTATACCCAAAAATTTCGCAGTTTGACTGATATAAGTCTTCCCTTTTTCACTTCAACAATTCGATACATCGTGATAAAAGTTACAACTCTTCTGTGGGCTATCAGAACACGGAGATATTGTAGAAATTCGGAAAAAAACCAATTTTACTCAAAAATTTCGAACTTTGACTGATATAACTCTTTCGTCTTGCACTTTAGCGATTCGATCTATTATGATAAAAGTTAGAACTCTTCTGGGGGCTATAAAAACACAGAGATATTAAGGAAATTCGCAAAAAAAATTACACTCAAAAATTTCTCAATTTGACTGATATAAGTCTTCCCTTTTTCACTTCAACAATTCGATACATCGTGATAAAAGTTACAACTCTTCTGTGGGCTATCGGAACACAGAGATATTGGAGAAATACGGGAAAAAACTAATTTTACTCAAAAATTTCGAACTTTGACTGATATGACTCTTTCGTCTTGCACTTTAGCGATTCGATCTATTATGATAAAAGTTAGAACTCTTCTGGGGGCTATAAAAACACAGAGATATTAAGGAAATTCGGAAAAAAAATTATACTCAAAAATTTCGCAATTTGACTGATATAAGTCTTCCCTTTTTCACTTCAACAATTCG
The DNA here is from genome assembly GCF_016802725.1 of Solenopsis invicta. Classification (NCBI taxonomy): domain Eukaryota; kingdom Metazoa; phylum Arthropoda; class Insecta; order Hymenoptera; family Formicidae; genus Solenopsis; species Solenopsis invicta. Next base: position 6,585,079 of record NC_052672.1, read on the forward strand.
ATACATCGTGATAAAAGTTACAACTCTTCTGTGGGCTATCGGAACACAGAGATATTGGAGAAATACGGAAAAAAACTAATTTTACTCAAAAATTTCGAACTTTGACTGATATAACTCTTTCGTCTTGCACTTTAGCGATTCGATCTATTATGATAAAAGTTAGAACTCTTCTGGGGGCTATAAAAACACAGAGATATTAAGGAAATTCGCAAAAAAAATTATACCCAAGAATTTCGCAATTTGACTGATATAAGTCTTCCCTTTTTCACTTCAACAATTCGATACATCGTGATAAAAGTTACAACTCTTCTGTGGGCTATCAGAACACAGAGATATTGGAGAAATACGGAAAAAAACTAATTATACTCAAAAATTTCGAACTTTGACTGATATAACTGTTTCGTCTTGCACTTTAGCAATTCGATCTATTATGATAAAAGTTAGTACTCTTCTGGGGGCTATAAAAACACAGAGATATTAAGGAAATTCGGAAAAAAAATTATACCCAAAAATTTCGCAATTTGACTGATATAAGTCTTCCCTTTTTCACTTCAACAATTCGATACATCGTGATAAAAGTTACAACTCTTCTGTGGGCTATCAGAACACAGAGATATTGGAGAAATACGGAAGAAAACCAATTTTACACAAAAATTTCGAACTTTGACTGATATAACTCTTTCGTCTTGCACTTTAGCGATTCGATCTATTATGATAAAAGTTAGAACTCTTCTGGGGTCTATAAAAACACAGAGATATTAAGGAAATTCGCAAAAAATATTATACCCAAAAATTTCGCAATTTGACTGATATAAGTCTTCCCTTTTTCACTTCAACAATTCGATACATCGTGATAAAAGTTACAACTCTTCTGTGGGCTATCAGAACACAGAGATATTGGAGAAATTAGGAAAAAAACAATTTTACTCAAAAATTTCGAACTTTGACTGATATAACTCTTTCGTCTTGCACTTTAGCGATTCGATCTATTATGATAAAAGTTAGAACTCTTCTGGGGTCTATAAAAACACAGAGATATTAAGGAAATTCGCAAAAAAAATTATACCCAAAAATTTCGCAATTTGACTGATATAAGTCTTCCCTTTTTCACTTCAACAATTCGATACATCGTGATAAAAGTTACAACTCTTCTGTGGGCTATCAGAACACAGAGATATTGGAGAAATTAGGAAAAAAACCAATTTTACTCAAAAATTTCGAACTTTGACTGATATAACTCTTTCGTCTTGCACTTTAGCGATTCGATCTATTATGATAAAAGTTAGAACTCTTCTGGGGGCTATAAAAACACAGAGATATTAAGGAAATTCGCAAAAAAAATTATACTCAAAAATTTCGCAATTTGACTGATATAAGTCTTCCCTTTTTCACTTCAACAATTCGATACATCGTGATAAAAGTTACAACTCTTCTGTGGGCTATCAGAACACAGAGATATTGTAGAAATTCGGAAAAAAACCAATTTTAATCAAAAATTTCGAACTTTGACTGATATAACTCTTTCGTCTTGCACCTTAGCGATTCGATCTAATATGATAAAAGTTAGAACTCTTCTGGGGGCTATAAAAACCCAGAGATATTAAGGATATTCGCAAAAAAAATTTTACTCAAAAATTTCGCAATTTGACTGATATAAGTCTTCCCTTTTTCACTTCAACAATTCGATACATCGTGATAAAAGTTACAACTCTTCTGTGGGCTATCAGAACACAGAGATATTGGAGAAATTAGGAAAAAAACCAATTTTACTCAAAAATTTCGAACTTTGACTGATATAACTGTTTTGTCTTGCACTTTAGCGATTCGATCTATTATGATAAAAGTTAGAACTCTTCTGGGGGCTATAAAAACACAGAGACATTAAGGATATTCGCAAAAAAAATTACACTAAAAAATTTCTCAATTTGACTGATATAAGTCTTCCCTTTTTCACTTCAACAATTCGATACATCGTGATAAAAGTTACAACTCTTCTGTGGGCTATCAGAACACAGAGATATTGGAGAAATACGGAAAAAAACTAATTTTACTCAAAAATTTCGAACTTTGACTGATATAACTCTTTCGTCTTGCACTTTAGCGATTCGATCTATTATGATAAAAGTTAGAACTCTTCTGGGGGCTATAAAAACCGAGATATTAAGGAAATTCGCAAAAAAAATTTTACTCAAAAATTTCGCAATTTGACTGATATAAGTCTTCCCTTTTTCACTTCAACAATTCGATACATCGTGATAAAAGTTACAACTCTACTGTGGGCTATCAGAACACAGAGATATTGGAGAAATTTGGATAAAAACCAATTTTACTCAAAAATTTCGAACTTTGACTGATATAACTCTTTCGTCTTGCACTTTAGCGATTCGATCTATTATGATAAAAGTTAGAACGCTTCTGGGGGCTATAAAAACACAGAGATATTAAGGAAATTCGCAAAAAAAATTACACTCAAAAATTTCTCAATTTGACTGATATAAGTCTTCCCTTTTTCACTTCAACAATTCGATACATCGTGATAAAAGTTACAACTCTTCTGTGGGCTATCAGAACACAGAGATATTGGAGAAATACGGAAAAAAACTAATTATACTCAAAAATTTCGAACTTTGACTGATATAATTGTTTCGTCTTGCACTTTAGCAATTCGATCTATTATGATAAAAGTTAGTACTCTTCTGGGGGCTATAAAAACACAGAGATATTAAGGAAATTCGGAAAAAGAATTATACCCAAAAATTTCGCAATTTGACTGATATAAGTCTTCCCTTTTTCAATTCAACAATTCGATACATAGTGATAAAAGTTACAACTCTTCTGTGGGCTATCAGAACACAGAGATATTGGAGAAATACGGAAGAAAACCAATTTTACTCAAAAATTTCGAACTTTGACTGATATAACTCTTTCGTCTTGCACTTTAGCGATTCGATCTATTATGATAAAAGTTAGAACTCTTCTGGGGTCTATAAAAACACAGAGATATTAAGGAAATTCGCAAAAAAATTATACCCAAAAATTTCGCAATTTGACTGATATAAGTCTTCCCTTTTTCACTTCAACAATTCGATACAACGTGATAAAAGTTACAACTCTTCTGTGGGCTATCAGAACACAGAGATATTGGAAAAATTTGGAAAAAAACCAATTTTACTCAAAAATTTCGAACTTTGACTGATATAACTCTTTCGTCTTGCACTTTAGCGATTCGATCTATTATGATAAAAGTTATAACTCTTCTGGGGGCTATAAAAACACAGAGATATTAAGGATAATCGCAAAAAAAATTTTACTCAAAGATTTCGCAATTTGACTGATAAAAGTCTTCCCTTTTTCACTTCAACAATTCGATACATCGTGATAAAAGTTACAACTCTTCTGTGGGCTATCAGAACACAGAGATATTGGAGAAATTCGGAAAAAAACCAATTTTACTCAAAAATTTCGAACTTTGACTGATATAACTCTTTCGTCTTGCACTTTAGCGATTCGATCTATTATGATAAAAGTTATAACTCTTCTGGGGGCTATAAAAACACAGAGATATTAAGGATAATCGCAAAAAAAATTTTACTCAAAGATTTCACAATTTGACTGATAAAAGTCTTCCCTTTTTCACTTCAACAATTCGATACATCGTGATAAAAGTTACAACTCTTCTGTGGGCTATCAGAACACAGAGATATTGGAGAAATTCGGAAAAAAACCAATTTTACTCAAAAATTTCGAACTTTGACTGATATAACTCTTTCGTCTTGCACTTTAGCGATTCGATCTATTATGATAAAAGTTAGAACTCTTCTGGGGTCTATAAAAACACAGAGATATTAAGGAAATTCGCAAAAAAAATTATACTCAAAAATTTCGCAATTTGACTGATATAAGTCTTCCCTTTTTCACTTCAACAATTCGATACATCGTGATAAAAGTTACAACTCTTCTGTGGGCTATCAGAACACGGAGATATTGTAGAAATTCGGAAAAAAACCAATTTTAATCAAAAATTTCGAACTTTGACTGATATAACTCTTTCGTCTTGCACTTTAGCGATTCGATCTATTATGATAAAAGTTAGAACTCTTCTGGGGGCTATAAAAACACAGAGATATTAAGGAAATTCGCAAAAAAAATTACACTCAAAAATTTCTCAATTTGACTGATATAAGTCTTCCCTTTTTCACTTCAACAATTCGATACATCGTGATAAAAGTTACAACTCTTCTGTGGGCTATCGGAACACAGAGATATTGGAGAAATACGGGAAAAAACTAATTTTACTCAAAAATTTCGAACTTTGACTGATATGACTCTTTCGTCTTGCACTTTAGCGATTCGATCTATTATGATAAAAGTTAGAACTCTTCTGGGGGCTATAAAAACACAGAGATATTAAGGAAATTCGCAAAAAAAATTTTACTCAAAAATTTCGCAATTTGACTGATATAAGTCTTCCCTTTTTCACTTCAACAATTCGATACATCGTGATAAAAGTTACAACTCTTCTGTGGGCTATCAGAACACAGAGATATTGGAGAAATTCGGAAAAAAACCAATTTTACTCAAAAATTTCGAACTTTGACTGATATAACTCTTTCGTCTTGCACTTTAGCGATTCGATCTATTATGATAAAAGTTAGAACGCTTCTGGGGGCTATAAAAACACAGAGATATTAAGGAAATTCGCAAAAAAAATTACACTCAAAAATTTCTCAATTTGACTGATATAAGTCTTCCCTTTTTCACTTCAACAATTCGATACATCGTGATAAAAGTTACAACTCTTCTGTGGGCTATCAGAACACAGAGATATTGGAGAAATACGGAAAAAAACTAATTATACTCAAAAATTTCGAACTTTGACTGATATAACTGTTTCGTCTTGCACTTTAGCCATTCGATCTATTATGATAAAAGTTAGTACTCTTCTGGGGGCTATAAAAACACAGAGATATTAAGGAAATTCGGAAAAAAAATTTCACTCAAAAATTTCGCAATTTGACTGATATAAGTCTTCCCTTTTTCACTTCAACAATTCTATACTACGTGATGAAAGTTACAACTCTTCTGTGGGCTATCAGAGCACAGAGATATTTTAGAAATTCGGAAAAAAACCAATTTTACTCAAAAATTTCGAACTTTGACTGATATAAATCTTTCGTCTTGCACTTTAGCGATTCGATCTATTATGATAAAAGTTAGTACTCTTCTGGGGGCTATAAAAACACAGAGATATTAAGGAAATTCGCAAAAAAAATTTTACTCAAAAAGTTCGCAATTTGACTGATATAAGTCTTCCCTTTTTCACTTCAACAATTCGATACATCGTGATAAAAGTTACAACTCTTCTGTGGGCTATCAGAACACAGAGATATTGGAGAAATTCGGAAAAAAACCAATTTTACTCAAAAATTTCGAACTTTGACTGATATAACTCTTTCGTCTTGCACTTTAGCGATTCGATCTATTATGATAAAAGTTATAACTCTTCTGGGGGCTATAAAAACACAGAGATATTAAGGATAATCGCAAAAAAAATTTTACTCAAAGATTTCACAATTTGACTGATAAAAGTCTTCCCTTTTTCACTTCAACAATTCGATACATCGTGATAAAAGTTACAACTCTTCTGTGGGCTATCAGAACACAGAGATATTGGAGAAATTCGGAAAAAAACCAATTTTACTCAAAAATTTCGAACTTTGACTGATATAACTCTTTCGTCTTGCACTTTAGCGATTCGATCTATTATGATAAAAGTTAGAACTCTTCTGGGGTCTATAAAAACACAGAGATATTAAGGAAATTCGCAAAAAAAATTATACCCAAAAATTTCGCAATTTGACTGATATAAGTCTTCCCTTTTTCACTTCAACAATTCGATACATCGTGATAAAAGTTACAACTCTTCTGTGGGCTATCAGAACACGGAGATATTGTAGAAATTCGGAAAAAAACCAATTTTACTCAAAAATTTCGAACTTTGACTGATATAACTCTTTCGTCTTGCACTTTAGCGATTCGATCTATTATGATAAAAGTTAGAACTCTTCTGGGGGCTATAAAAACACAGAGATATTAAGGAAATTCGGAAAAAAAAATACACTCAAAAATTTCTCAATTTGACTGATATAAGTCTTCCCTTTTTCACTTCAACAATTCGATACATCGTGATAAAAGTTACAACTCTTCTGTGGGCTATCGGAACACAGAGATATTGGAGAAATACGGAAAAAAACTAATTTTACTCAAAAATTTCGAACTTTGACTGATATGACTCTTTCGTCTTGCACTTTAGCGATTCGATCTATTATGATAAAAGTTAGAACTCTTCTGGGGGCTATAAAAACCGAGATATTAAGGAAATTCGCAAAAAAAATTTTACTCAAAAATTTCGCAATTTGACTGATATAAGTCTTCCCTTTTTCACTTCAACAATTCGATACATCGTGATAAAAGTTACAACTCTACTGTGGGCTATCAGAACACAGAGATATTGGAGAAATTTGGAGAAAAACCAATTTTACTCAAAAATTTCGAACTTTGACTGATATAACACTTTCGTCTTGCACTTTAGCGATTCGATCTATTATGATAAAAGTTAGAACGCTTCTGGGGGCTATAAAAACACAGAGATATTAAGGAAATTCGCAAAAAAAATTACACTCAAAAATTTCTCAATTTGACTGATATAAGTCTTCCCTTTTTCACTTCAACAATTCGATACATCGTGATAAAAGTTACAACTCTTCTGTGGGCTATCAGAACACAGAGATATTGGAGAAATACGGAAAAAAACTAATTAATATTCAAAAATTTCGAACTTTGACTGATATAACTGTTTCGTCTTGCACTTTAGCAATTCGATCTATTATGATAAAAGTTAGTACTCTTCTGGGGGCTATAAAAACACAGAGATATTAAGGAAATTCGCAAAAAAAATTTCACTCAAAAATTTCGCAATTTGACTGATATAAGTCTTCCCTTTTTCACTTCAACAATTCTATACTACGTGATGAAAGTTACAACTCTTCTGTGGGCTATCAGAGCACAGAGATATTTTAGAAATTCG